>NW_023597054.1:37459657-37473745 GCF_011947565.3 Pollicipes pollicipes | reverse complement strand
GGATTGGCTGGTGGGAATAATTATCCCCCCACCGTCGGCTCTTAGCGTGCACGAAGTCCCGTCATCCCTCATGTTAAACGTGTCAATATCTGAAGAACATTGGCAATGCTATGCGAGGACCAATTGCAGGTGGCTTTACCACTGGAATGCAGAAACATCGTCAGCACTAAGCGTATATGCTGCTACCACCACCAAATTATTCACAGCTTTTTTAAAAAGCCGACATTGGTGTAATGTTGAAGACGACAGTGTTGACTTTCATTATGTGCTAATATTCCATCTGTTTCAGAAAAGAGGATGTGCAATCGCTGGCGACGCTTCTTTTAGTAGAGCTGAGCCATTCGCGAGCTTCTTCTCTGCAGGTATTTTAATTGTGTAGAAACACACGTGACATTCGCTATCGCGTGTACTGTAAAACACGAACGGACATGATTAAGCTTGATCGTAAACCAGCGGTCAGGATAAAAGCATAATTGTGGTCAGCAGCTTATGTTCGCTATGAAAAGGTGAGGCTGTTTATTCCTCGCAAACCAAGCTATTAATAACCTCCGCAAGTAAGCAGCGATTAGGAACGCGACGAAAGAATGCTTTCATTTTGGGTGGCCCCAGAATCAAAGGCCGGCCTGGGCAGTCTGTTTTCATGTCTGATAAGCATGAAACAAGGGCTCTGCCATGGGTCAAAAATCGTCATGGTTGCATCAATACTTAGCGTCAATTTCCGTGCAAAATCTACTAAGTCGCTAAGTCAACAGCGTTTGGGAACATACAATGGAGCAACCTGTAACGATGATATTATGCCTCAGCGCAGTTGTGCTACTGTGAGTTAAGATTTTTAGGCAGCAGACAAAAAATGCCGTCTGACACAGCTGGATCTCCGTTGAATTTAATTTTTTGACAGTAAGGCTGTGAAATTCATTGATGCAATGGGATCACAAAACACAGATTTAGGTGTTCCATTTCTATGCGCAGTTCACAGCATTGTACCTAAACAAACACTTGGTTGGATACAGGTCCACTTGACCACCACAAGGTTTTCCAGAATAAATTCCAGACGGTGCGGTGCAGCCATGCCAAACTTGCTATACTGTAGGCCATCGCATACCGATATTTTGACATACAAATTGGATGTGTCTCATCAGGCTCTGACCTGTAGAAGTTCAAAGTCGGGCCATGGCTGTCATCGAAGACAACTCCTAAGGAGTCTTTCAAACTGATGCGACAACGGAATGTTAGAAGAAGTCATCCTACTTTGAGTTGTTTTTTTTAGACATGCGGACAATAAAATTAGCATTACAACTAATGTTATGACTAATGACTTAATGACTAAATTGCCCTTGGTTCCCACATAACAGTCATGTTAAGGCCAAAACCCAACCGCCTTTTTGCTGGAAAGCTGTCTGTACGGGATAGTTTATGACGATCATTTCAGATTCTTTGATCACCTGGACGTCAACAAAGTCCTAAGTTGACTTCATGAAGGTCAAGGCAGACCACCTACCTAAAATGACATCGATTAAGCTTTTCTGTGGGGAACACCTCGTCCAGAGTAGTTTTGGGCGCATATTTCATATGGAAATATCAGTATAATTCAAAGGGCTGTCGTCATTGTGATCTACTGAATGCCACACACGGCCAATGGCCCGATATGTAAACAACAACTTTTGCGTAGAGAAGTATGCTATGTTAAAGCTGGTTACGTAAAAGGTTTTCGGGGACTTCGGACAACGATCTGGGGTTTTACTTAGTTTGGTATTATTAGACCCGAAAGTCATAACGTATGGACCTAAATATTTGGCACAAATGTGCTCATTTGAGCCCTACGTACCCTGTAAGTTTGACGCCTCTAACTCTGTTTTGCGGATCTCAGGGAGGGAATATGCCCTCCAGCCAAGCGCGGTGTATACCACGGGTGCTGTTTAAGTCATTATCTATTTGATATATATTTTTTGTGCTAGGTATAAATTAGATTAAGTGTTGTTGTTTTAGATAACTATCCAGACGCATACAAATTGTTGACGTTATAATGTGTTAAAGGTGGAACAGCTCCATGTAGTGATGGCTGCCATCCGTATGTCTCGCTTTTTATGTTGAGTTCTTCACCTATGCGCCATGATCGGCCGCTACAAACATTGATCAAAACTGCTTTAAAGGAGCGATACAGCTGTCGATGCCGGGATTTTTGGAGCGGAAAATACAGCAAACTGTGTGTGCTCATCGACCGAGTGTGCCTGAGACGTTGTCCTGTTGCAGGGAGCGCGAAAAAAGTACTCAAGCGAATCGCGCTACGGGAACCTGGTGTCGTGCGCCGAGGTGGCGCCCGAACGTGCCCTCCGGCTGGCGCTGCGCCAGCAGACGCCGTCCGATCCGGGCGCGGCGGCGGCGGCCACGGGCCCTCCCGGCAGCGACGCATGTCCGCAGCGACGCCTCGAGTGCTCACGCGCGCCCCACACGGCGGCGGCACCGTGCGCTCGCAGGCCCAGCAGTGCCCAACAGGGTGCCAACGGGTGGGTTGGGGGCCTTGATCCCGGCGCGCGGCTGCAAGTGTCACATGATGCCCCGCGGAGTGGTGAAATGTGCGGCGGTCAGCCGTTTTAAGAGCTGTCGGTACGACTGGCGGGAACAGCTCGGCCACGTTAAAGCAGGCGCAGGCCCAGGTTTGACCCGAATAGTAGTCCATGTAAGATTTTCTCAGGAATGAAAACACCGGTAATTTGCTAGATTACTGATTTGTTGGATGCATTTTAAAGATATTTTACCAATTTCTAAACCACTATTGTGTTTTTACTGTTATTCTCATGAAACGGCGCCCCACGTTGTGTATGTGTGGCGGCCAGCCCATCGAAATTTTATCATTCTTCTTTCTTTGAATACAAGCACAAGAAACTATCCCGCCGATCAAGGGCATCGTTTTTCAAGTATGCATTTTATTTGTTGTGTGTGAACAGCGGTGTAATTTTAGGAAACTATAGCAGTCAGCCAAACACACGTGATTAGAGCTGTAAAAGCACCTGTCGGTTTATGGCCGCGTCTCCATGTGACGCAGGCTTACGGTCGGCAGCCGGGTATGCCAGTCTGCAGCTGAACACAGCATGAGGAGACGACTGAAGACTCGCCCCCGACTACCTTCGAATAGCTCCAATAACTTACCCTGTTGTTCCAGAAGAGACCGGGAGCATAAATACATGTATCGGCCATGTCAGCCGTCAGCTGCTACGTCACACGTTAGGTGCGCCGGCGCGTCGCTGATGAGCACGTGCTGAGCTTGCATGCTGTGTTCAGTCCCCACAGTTCTAGCCGATGCACGCTGGTTTCTTTTATGTATAGAGCGTGTATGAAAAATCGTACGTAAGGAATGCAACAGGGCTCAACCTAGTGCGTAGTGCTTAGCGCCCCTGTACGATCCTGTCACATGTGTCACAACCGGCAATCCTCGTGAGCGTTGGGATGCACGTTGCCTGATCTTGTTTTTGTATTGTTTTCACGTCTGCTTTAAAAAGAAATGTACGCCAGAAATGAAAGGCAAACCAATGTTGATAAATATACTTTCCATGAACTAGAGTGCGACACTCAGGCCGGATAATCTTAGAGAGGCTGATAAAGCGTTACTAACCGATCGACGACATTCGTGCCAATGGGGCTGGCATGAGAGGGCCAGAGCCCCATCCACATCGCGAGCACATTCCAGTTGCGCCTCTGAGGGCCAGCGCAGGCGGCCTCTTGCTATGCTCGGGGACTGAGTGCTCTTCTACGGCACTGCTTTCACAATGACAGCTGGTAACCACTCACATCTAAAAAGGCATACTGGAACAGTCGGAAGCGTTGTGACTAGCCAACACCTACCAATGTAGTGTTTTGAAGAAATTTGTGGGCAGTTTGTATTCCCGAGTCCGTTGCTGTTTCTTTCCCCGAACGGCCCCCCTGATTACTTCCCAGAACGGTTCGTTCCCCTTTGGGAGCGTCCCCGAGCGGTACCTGCGCGGCGATACCACGACAGAAATTCTTACGCAATTGCTGCTGACGACCACGACATAGCTTCTATGGAAATACTTCTTCGCGATATTACTTTCACGCAACAAAACTTTTAACGGAGTAGTTCTGAGCGCTAATGCTCTACGCGTCAAAGCGTCTATGGCAGATACTTTCACGCGGACATTACTTCTAGTGAAAAACTTCTAACACTAAAACTTTTACCGAGATAAAACTTCTAATGCAGACTTTCGCGACATTACTTCTACTGTAGGAACTTCTAACGCATGAAGTTCCACGCGACAAAACTTCTAACGTTGGATCTTCTCACTCGAAAAACGTTACGGGCTCCCATCGCCGGCACGGGGCCCTGGGTCCTAAAGCCAGAAAGTTGGGCTCCTCGCCACCTCTGTAAGTCATGGGCCTCTTCCGTACCGGGGCTCTTTTTTCACTACCGCTCCCAGGGGCCTCTGACTCGTGGAGCTCAGTTCCCCCATCGTCTGAGCGGATTCGCTGTCGGAATTAGTCATTTTAGTCGCTCGAAGTGTTAGTGTTGGTTGTCAAAGTGAAGCTATTTTCAGTCGCTTGGTTAGCACAGAGAAGGCCTTCTGCACAGGGGGTGGCACTAGAAGGGTCACCCGACTCGACCCTCGGATTAGGGCGGGCGATCCGGCTCGTTGGCGGCGGCGAATAACTTAGCGCAAGCTGCTAGAATAAGGGGGTTGGAAGGTGAACAGGGTTAGGTTCACAACCGGTATTTTACTTTTTACATCGCGTTCGTAAACTCAATATGCGCCATGAACAATATGGCGGGTATATTTGGACGCTCCATATGAGCGCAATATGGACGCTCAATGCAAAATAAATGCCACGAACTGTCTGACAGCTTCAAATGCTATCTTATGAGTGTCGACATCACATAGCTACTTGTTTTAGAACATATGCACGCGTGTGTAAAACGGAATGTTGGCGGTTGGTACACACATCGTTTTCTGTACGAGCGCGACGTCGCCTGGGGTAATAATAGTGCGAGTGAATGACATTCTGCGGGCACGCTCTGTTTCATCGAGTGTCAACGCAAATGCCTGAGTTACGTACCGTCTGTCCAAAGCCGTTGAAATGGGGGGGGGGGGGGGGGGGGGTAGGGATGAAGCCAGACTGCGGCGGTGGCTTTCGACACCGGACTATTCTTTACCAGAACGGCTTAACCCTCGCCCTGAGGGACGAAGGGTCTGTGCGACCAGCAAAGGTCTGCTAACAGACCTCCTTCGCGTCCGGCGACCACCAGGTGGCGGGCAGCGGTCGGCCGGCGGGTCAGCGGCCGCCCGGTCTATGACCGGAGGCAAGATGCACCCGAGCAGGCGCGCAATGTCAAGAAACGCTGCGTACAGCACAGGCACGCACACAATGTAAACGTTAAATAGATGTCGGAATGTAGTAAGCACTCCCGCAACAGCAACTGCGGCCGTCCTACCATTACCTTTCAGTCCAAATGTCCACTCCTAAACACGGTGAGGACAACAGCCACTGAGCACGTGTGCAAGCGGTCTGGGGGCTGGCGGCCGGCCGGTTGATAATTAATGAGTTTAACAACGGACCTCCCGGCAAGTTGGGTGCAACGCCGCTAGACCTGGCGCAAACGTAGCACGTGTGCACGCATGTCCAAATGCCAGAGCTGCCAACCGTCGCATCGCTTTCGTGTCACCAACTCAAGCATTATGAGGCACAACTTCGGCTAGGTTGCTCCACGTTCAGTAAGGGACCCCCTGCAGGCTAGACGTAAGGCCGGCCAAAACGGCACAAACGTAGCACGCATGCATGTATGTGAGATATGGAGGCATGTGTTGACCACTTTATTACTGTCGGTAATAGAACTCTCAAGCTTCCATTTCAAGTGTTTTACATGACAAGCGGCAGTTACGTCGAGTATCGCCACATGTCCAGTAACGCACCTCACTGCAGATTAAATGTGAGACCGCCCAAACTCAATATTAAAGTTTCAGCCTCCTGCTCTATAAGATAAAAATTGTCCAAATCCGGGGTAAAACGCTTTGTTTTTTGGGGCAGTTTTCACACTTTTTCATGGTCTGAATCTGAATGAATGAATGATAAATTTCATGGTTCTGAATCCCCATTGCAAAAGTACGCCCCGCAGGTGCTGGAGAAAGCCGTCTTCCTTTTCCCACATATTGAAATTTCACCACCGCCTCTCGCTCGGCCGGGTTGGACGGGCGCCGTACCCTCCGTCCCACGCGCGGTATTCTCAGAAACGCGTGGGGCAGGCCTTTCCGGTCCCCGACGGCCCGCAACGGCGCAGGTGGCACGTGCGGCCAAAGTCGCCGCCAGCTGGCACTCGGGATCGGTGGCGAGGTGGTGCGCCTCATGATGCGTCAAGTGGTACCGAAGAGCGATGAGACGATCGGTACAACTCTGGCATGTGGACATGCATGCACACATGCTGCGTTTGTACCACTTCGGACGGTGATGCCCAACTTGCCGGGGGTACGCTGTTGGACTTGTCAATTATCAACCGGCCGCCAGCCCCAGACCACTTGCACACGGGTCCAGTGGCTGTTGTCCCCACCGTGCTTGGAAGTGAACATTTGGACTGGAAGGCGATGATTGGACAGTCGCAATAATTGCTGTTGCGAGAGTACTTATTCCATTTATACCCCTATTTACCCCTATTATTATTTTACCGATATTTAGCCTTTACATTGGTGCGTGATTTGCTGTATGCAGCGTTGCTTCATTGACATTCGGGACAAAATTAATTGGAGAACCAGAATGACCAGTTACATCACCAAAATACACACTCCGATCACCAGCTGAATCAGCAAGCTGGTACAGCCAGTTTATCACCAGAAAGGCTTATTTAGCATCAGGGGGGCATAACATAATAAACCGGCCAGACATTTTGGCTAAAACGTCCGATCACAAATGGAAGGGCATGGGCAATCACCAAAATGAATTACATCGTAACCAAAAGCGTAGCTTGTCGCCCTCCGCAGCTTAATTGGTATCAGCCTAGCATTCCAACCCCCGTGGCGGTATGGGGGTTCAAGTCACCGTGCACACGCTAGCAGAGAGTACTTATCACTAATCGAAAAACAGCAGGTGGGGCTTCCCAGTGAGTCGATTTTGGCTGCGTCTATGTGCGCTCGCTGTTTGCCTTCTGACTTGGATGGTCTGCGGCCAGCGATAGCGACTGTTCAATGTCAGGGAGATCAAAGGGCAGGGGGACCGTGCCAGACATTACGGTACATGCAACTTTTCCCATAAAGCTCCACCGTAGGATCGGAGGTTCACGATAGGAAGGCGGAGTCCTTAAGCACGCACAACAATCCTGCTTTGTGCAGCTCCGATCACAAAATCATCGAATCAAACGGTTTTAGACAATTAAAACAACGGTAAAACATTCCAACCAAGCACGTATATGTAGCGCAGCATGGATCGCAGCCAGGGCCATCGGGCGTCCGGCTCAATTAGTGACCGGGTCCATTTTAGGGCCCAGGCCCAGGGGCCCTGAAGGGATCTGTTCGGTACCAGAGCCCGTGGCTGGCCAGCCCTTCCGTTGTCTCGTGAACATTTCATCGTCATTTCTCCAATTTACATTCTATGTCAGGCAAGAGGACCTCGATCAACGCAAGTGGCTCTCTAACATTCAGGTCCCGTCCCGTTCCTATTGAGCAAAACGTGCGTCTGGTAGATTAGGAGCCATGGTCACACGGGCTTTCCAGTGAATAATTTTGTGTCTTGATACAGGAAGCCACCTTGTTTCAGGGGCCCCGGCCGACGCAGGAGGCCTTCAGTAGCAATCGCGGACACCGGCCTTGTCCTGCTTTGTAATAAGTCCCCAGGATCCAAGCCGACTCAGAACCAACTGCTCAGCATTGGTGATCTCAGACACACATAAACACTGCAGACACACATAAACATATCTCCACTGCGTCCCCCCGCACATACATACGCTGGCTACATCCCTGGATGTGTTGGCATGTACGAAACTCAATGCTAATCAGCGACTCTTTCAGAACGCAACTCGGATGTGATAACGACATCTGCATCCTAAAACATTCGAAGTTGATGTCAGTTTGGTTTAGAACATGGTCGTTGTTGGTGGGCTGAATATCTTAGGTTGTAGCAAATTCTGATTTCCTACGATATCTTGATGATTTGCTTCACCCACTTGGTGGACACTCAGGCAATCTGGAAGAAGTATTCTTTCTGGACATTTTCTTTTGCAACTTTGTTGAACCGTCGGTGAAAGCGTCTATGTTGGTAGCAGTAATCCAATCGGTGGTGAGGCGTTTATTTTGATTGCTAATCCAATTGGGTGGAAATATCCATTTCGGTTAATTTAAGTCATTTTAGCGACGGAAACCAAAAGCGTTACCAAGAGGCGGCCGTGACAGTGCGGTGGCATGCGGCCGAAGGTCGAGAAGGTCGAGTATCGAGTATCACCAGTATCGGGAAGGTCAAGTATCACCACATATCCAGTTACATGTCTCATTGCAGATAGGTGGAAGACCGCCCAAATCGATAGGAGATTTTTAGGTTCCCCTTCTTTGAGAGATAAAATTGGCCAAATTTGGGATACACACATGGGGGGGGGGATGTTTTCAGAATGTTTTGCACGGTGCGATCCTTCAACCCTCATTGCAGAAGTATGCCCCTGCAGATCGTTGGAGAAAGCCGACTTTCTTTTATCGCATCCTGAAATTTTACCACCGCCCCTCGCCCGGGCCAAGTGGGACGGGAGGCGTCCCCCCCCCCTTGCCACGCGCGGTATTCTCAGAAACGCGTGGGGCAGGCCTTTCCGGTCCTCGACGGCCCCGAGCCGGCGCTGCGCTCACGCAGATGGCACATACGGCCAAAGCCACAGCCAGCTGACGCTCGGCTCGGTGGCTAGTCGCAGGATTGACGCTTTTCAAATCGGTGTGGGCGAAGAGCTCAGCCCACAAGGCCGTAACTTACCAGAACACCTGATTTCTCCCCATATTTCAGCCCTTTAAGTTGGCTTTCCCGGCGTCAAGGATCAATGTTTTATCATCCGATACGACCATCGCAGAAAAAAAATGACACGGCACAATGCAAAAAGTACTCTTAGGAGCCAAACCGTGTTGTCCTGACCCTAAACACAGTAGCTACCACCAGGTGCGCACCATTGTTGCAATTGCAAATAGCCAACACCTTCAGCAACCCGACCCGACGAAAAACTGACACCTCATTTCAAGCCCATGTGGCACTGCGGCTTTGTGACAACCTTATTAGTGGGTGCAATGCGCAGCAAATGTGTCCGATGTGACGCCGAAAAAAGGTCTCGCGTATGGTTTAATGGATGGTTATCCGAGCGCAAACAGTTTATCCTGAATGGTTTGCACAGTAGCATGTTTAATCACCAAAGCGACAGCGTGGTCGACACATGTCTTCATATGTCAAATGCGTGCACACGTGTCAGGCCTGTGCCGTTTTGATGGGTCTTACTTCCATCGTGGCTAGGATGGCAAACAAACGTGCGCTGAGGAACCTGCCTACCCCTGTTTGGCTCGGGATGCTCGTCCTTTCTGCAGAACATCCATCAGAAGTACTCCTAAGAGACAAAACACCGACGCACGGCATTTTGTTTTCCACTGGCCCGCGGCGTTGGTCGAACAGCTAGTACCCGGCGGCTTCGACATGCGCACGCAAACGACAAATCAGAGTGATAATTTTCAAAATTTTGTTTTCTCAGTTGGTATGCGTGGAGAATAATCGGGCTGCAAATTTGCCCGCACGATTTTCGGCCTGGTGATAGGGCCGGATTAGTTCACACAGCGGCACAAACCCGACGCCATGACGTAATCCCCATTAGCCGCAGCCCCCGGTCATCCGGAAGCCTTTAAAGGGAATGATGCATCATGCACCGATCCCCTCCTGATGTGGCAGGCCCTCCTGACCTGGGTACTTGGCCCGTGGTGGTCGTGTGTGTTGATCTCTAACTAGCCTAGAGACTCATGTATTGCATTTTGCAGAGGCTCTCTGACCGAAATTCGAGGAACCGACACTGTAGGCTGGGGTTCCTTAGAATGACCTCCCTTCGACCTCCAACCCAAAGGGATCCCCAATCAGGCCTTGATAGTCGATCACGAG
Organism: Pollicipes pollicipes; assembly: GCF_011947565.3. Classification (NCBI taxonomy): domain Eukaryota; kingdom Metazoa; phylum Arthropoda; class Thecostraca; order Pollicipedomorpha; family Pollicipedidae; genus Pollicipes; species Pollicipes pollicipes. The sequence goes on along the minus strand of NW_023597054.1, from coordinate 37,463,647 downwards.
TAACTTTTAGGCACTTTGCAAACAAGGCCACACCACCTGATCTTCGCTATGAGGGCACCTTGAAATTTGGTTTCTTGTGAAATTAGCCTAGGCTCTGGGGCTCAAGGGTTTTCTGGATCCTAGGTTTTTGAGGCTCTTTACTGGCCCCCATTAATTGTGCAATTGAAAAGACCGCAGGTCCCAAAATGATAGTTTTGGCATCCCAGGCCCAAGGGAGTGACAAGTATCTGTCAGGGAGAGGGGACACCGCGATTGCCTCTGGGAATTCGGTTGCCTACCGCAAGTGAAAGCTTTATAGTATTTCGTGGTACCCTGGAGCGTGATGACTTAAAGCTTGATGCCCGCGACAGATCAAGGCTTGCGAGCACTTTAGTAACCTCCCTTGGCTTTCGCAGCTTTTAGGTTTTGGGGTTCTGAAATACAATGTTGGCGTCCCCTCACCATGACTTTATGGGGGAAACTTGCATCAACCCCCACGCTCTCCACCATGTTACGCAACCATTACGTCCTAACGTCCATGACGCATTTGAGCGAAAGCAGTATCTAGCTGCCTTTAACTGTCATGTGTTTCGTTGACTTCCTTATTAACCTATCACCAAAAATAATAGTGAAAATCCAAAATGAGCATGATTCCCAAATTGCATCCATTAGAACCAAAATAAGCACTTCACTATCGATTGGATTACTGCCACCAATATGGACGCTTTCACCAACAATTTAAGGAATTCGCTTACCGTAATGCCTGATTGATGCACCAAATACATGGAGCAACTGTCTGGAAAAAAACACCATGGACCAGATTGGCTTGGATTCCAGCAAATAGGCGAAACAAATCATCAAAATGTGGGAGGAAATCGAAGTATCTTAATAGAATCTAGGATATAAAACCCATCAGCAAGGGCCATTATCATGATGATGAAATATACTTTAAATAAACTGACGTGGGCTCGTGAATGTTTTGAAACTCAGACGCCATCAGCTATGACATGCTGGTTCAGTTAGTGCTGATAAGTCTATTTTAGTTATATAACGTTTATTCTGGTAGTTGAATTAATTTTGTCCCATTTTGTTGGTACTTGACTTCTGCAGATACTTCACAAATTTAGTTTATCCAATATCAAATAAAATGCTATTGATTTTTAAAAAAATGGCTTTAAAATTTTTGAAAATAATATTCTTCTAACAAAACTTATCCCTGATGCCCAAAAATTGGAATTTTGTATTTCTGCAGATAAACACGAGAGCATGGGGACGCGCAGTTCAGCGACGCCATCTTGTCAGTTGCGCTTAGGTGTTTGTGGCGGTGATGGCGACTCAGGAAAGATGGTTCTTTCCCAAAGAAAAGCTGGCAAATACCCCAAGCAAGAAGGATGGAATAGACATAAGAAAGGAACTTTTCTACAGACAGCAGGCAGCGACTTTGATCCAAGATATGGGACAGAAGCTGATGGTGTATCCTTTTGAATGAGACCTCCGGTTGGTTGAATTTTGTATTTTTCATGTCGGCATTGCAACTTTAGGAATTGCGGTGTGATTTATGCATCTCGAGGTGGGTATGTGTATATCTGGGCAAATGAATCTGAACAATTTTTGTAGGTTGTGGCCTGCAAGGTCAGCAAGCCTGTTATGTAACTTTGACCCATTTGGTGTTGCTGAAATCTTGTTTTTGGATTTTGGCAAGAATGAATTTTTGCACTGTTACTTCTTTAGGACCAAAGTGTGGCTTTGAAATGTTTCAAATTGTAGCTGAGTGGTTTCACCCATTCAAGCCAGGTGCAGAATGAAAAGGTGCATTTGCCCAGACCTACAAACCACTGCAGATTTGGATGAGTGGTTGGGTGGGGTAGAGGTTGAGTGCAACTTTGAACTAGGGGCAGCTTATCAAAATGTTGAGCAGGAGTGATTGAATATGGCTATTGAGATTATCACAATGCATTCATTGATAATGTTATTGCAAGGCCACCAAAAGTGACCAAATCCATTGGTGAATTGTTTTAGGAAGGGTGTAAGTGATCCTGATAAAAGCTGTCCTTAGGGGGGTAGTTCACTGCTGCTGTGTGTGTGCGGCGCTCGGGAGCTCACCATCGTAATTATAAAAAATTTGAAGGTAAGAGCATGGATCGGCTTTTTTTTACTTGGGTACCTGTATGCGACGGTGGGGAGAGCTACGCTGGCTGCAGGGTTCCTGTACTGCCATGATTGGAGAAACGCTGTAGGTATCAGCGACGTATGACGTCACTGAAAATGGTTTGCATCGATCTGGGTTCTTTTGGGCCGACTGAAGGCTACAAGGCTTTTGCTAGCGATATGAGTCACTGGTATTCGACTGATATGTGACGTCACTGTTGAGGCTTTAGGGCTCTTCTGGGTGCAATGAATGCCGTAAAGCATCACCTGACGATTATGTCGTCGCTGGTATTCAATGAACAAATCAGCGCAACGGGCCTTATCCATCTTTACCTTTCGTACCTGTCTGTGCAAGCATTTGCGTGCCGAATAAAAGCTTGACCGAATCACCTGAATGTGTGACGTCACCAATCACCACTTACGAGTGCACTTAGGCCCCACGGCCAGGCGGTGTATCATTTCCGTGAAATATCACTGGGGTATCGTGACGTCAGTGATATTCGACTAAATATTGGTCGCAACAGGTCAAGGTTCATTTTTGCTTCTTACCTGTCTACTGCAAAGCACTGGCGTGATGAATAAAAGCTACCAAATCACGTGAGTGTGTGACGTCACTGGTCATGCATTTTATGGATCTTTGGGGGCCAACTGAGGGCCGTAAAGCATAGCCTAATGGTGTGACGTCACTGGCATTCGACTGCGTGTGATGTCACTTGTGATCAGATTTTACGGCCTCTTTTGGGCCGACGAAAGGTCCATACTACATAACTGAAGATGTGCCGTCACTGGTATCCGAATACAATTCAGGCGGCCGTGGCCATGCTCCATCTTTACCTTTGGTACCGTCCATTGCAAGTATCTGAATGCTGAAGGAAGGTCTGCCGAATTACCTGAGTGTGTAACTCACTAACCATCAATTTGTATAGACTGTTTTGAACCCACTGTAAGCCATACCACATCAGCTGACCATATGACGTCACGGTTTCGTCTAGGTGTCATGCGCACAGGCCATGCTCTATCTTTGCCTTTCGGACCTGTTTACTGCAAGCACTCGCGTGCTATATCAAGGTGATGCTGAACCATCTGAGTGCGTGACGTCACTGGTCATGAGTTATACAGGTTCACTTGGGCAGCCCAATGCAACAAAGCATCATATCCTGTAAAGCATCACGGGTGATATGACGTCACTGGTATTCGACTCAACATCAGGCGCGACAGGCCATGTTCCATCTTTACCTTTCGTACCTGTCTACTGCAAGCATTCGCGTTTATATCACGTCATTGGTTAAGAGTTCTTACGGGCTCTTTCAACCCCCTATATGGTATAATGCTTCAGTTGACGATATGAGTCACGGGTGTTCGACTAGCATCAGGCACAACATGTCATGTTCCATCTTTGCCGTTCGCACCTGTTAAAGTATTGGCGAGCCTATGATGGCTCTGCCGAATCACCTGAGTGGCGTCATCATGAGTTTTTACAGGCTATTGTGACCGGAAAGCCATTAGGCATCATCTAACGAGTATGTCGTCACTGGTAATCCACTAAGTGGTGTGATCATTGGTCATGAGTTTTCCCGCGCCTTTTTGGGCCGACTTAAGGCCATTAGGCATCAGGTACGATATGACGTCACTGGTATTCAATTAAGCATCATACAATATGTATGTTCATCTTTACCTTCCGCACCTATCTACTGCAAGTATTCGCGCGCCACATAAAGGCTCTGCCCAATCACGAGCGTGTGTGTGACTGTCTGATTTTTAACGCGGGTTACTCGGCTGACTGAAGGACATCAAGCATCATCTGGCGATGTGACGTCACTGTATTCAACGTTAACACCAGGCGCGACAGGCCATGTTCGTCTT
>NW_023597054.1:37450823-37458699 GCF_011947565.3 Pollicipes pollicipes | reverse complement strand
GAGCGATATGTGACGGGCGCGCTCTGTCTGGCCGGCAGTCTGCACCTGACCATGATGTGCCTGGAGTACCGGTCGACGCTGGTCGCCTGCGTCTGCATCTACCTCGTATACAAGTGGTCCGGCCACGAGGTGAGTGGCAGATCAGCTCTTGTGGCAGATCGGCTGTGGCGGCAGATCAGCTGGCCGGTTCTGGCGTCGTTTGCCGGTTCGCCGGTCCGGTGGGGTCGCGTACTTTTTCTTGCCACCCAAGTGCCGGCTTTGCGAACAAGAAACACTAAAGGGTTAGTTGACGAAGTTGCATCTGCATTACACTGCACTGCATTACTGACTCGGCTGCATTACAAACATTATAAAGCAACGTCCAATTCTCAACTTGGCTGGATGCAATTTCAACTGTTGCCTCGTGTACTGGTCATGAGCAGGCTGCCCCACTCATTTTGGTATCGCCGATGACGTCAAATGCCAGCGGGGTCCGCCGCTGACCGAAACCTTTTTGTACACTTCCTGGTGGTGTGTAACGGCATATGACTTGTGTGGGGGCGTAGCTGGTTTAGGAAAGGTTGTAAAGTTTTAAATGCTGGTAGCTCTTACATCAGTGCGCTACTTTTCGAACGGTGATAATGCTACTGCATCTAGCGATGTCGATAGGCCGTACTGGCCCCATCTATTGATGGATGAACTGCATATGCGGCCGGTTATGTTGATTGAAGGAAAGCATGACAAAAATTGACAGAAAAATGAGTAATTTTGATGAAGCATTGACAATGTAACTATCAGGCTTGGCTTCTAACGTTCGATGTTACCGGCTGTTCGATAGGTGTGGTGTGCGTGTGTTTTGTTTAGCGTTTTTTGTTTATCTTGGGGATCAATTAAACCTATTGACGGGGAACTGAAAAAAGCTACATGGTTTAGCCCAGCTGCCATTATATGCTGTTTGGCTGATTGGCAGATCCCGAAGTCGTCCAAGGGCAAGGACTGGTTCTGGTATGTGGACCGTGACGTCACTCTTGAGCAGCTAGAGCGCGTCAGCGAGGAGTTCCTCCTGATCTTCAACCAGTGCCCGTCCAAGCTGAAGAAGAAAATCATGAACTCGAGCAGGGCCATCAGTGATCAGGTTGGTGAAAAGGATAGTGCACATTTGAACTGATGGATGGTAGGGCTGTAGTCTACAGGCATGCACAAATATAAGCTACTTGTATTCATTAATAATCACTTTCAGATGGATGTGGTTTCAGCTCGCTTACAAAGCAGAGCTTGCGTGTACCCTGAACTTGCTGCTCAAGTTTCGTCACTTTGATTCATCAAATGGAGCTGCTTCCGGCCTTTTTGCCAGATAGCTACATGGGTGCAAAGTGCTGCACATGGACGAGGGACGGCCGCCCCTGGCAGTGTGATCATCTTTTATCAGTTTTATCAGTTTATCAGTATCAGTTTTATCAGTATCAACAGGCCTTTTCATATCGGCTCTGCCGCACGATGGACCCGCTCGAGAACTCGGACCGGTTGTCCCAGAGAACGAATTCAGCACATTCCTTTCCGCTAGACCGCTGGGGCGAAGTTCGAAACTAGTTTTAGAAGTTAGCTCGAAGACAGTGTTGCGAGATCTACGTTGCCTGTTGGGACGGTTGTGCTGAGAGTGGCCAGTGTCTGCTGTCTGTCAGGAGGCCGAGCAGAGGAAGCGCAGCGGACGGAGGCGCCGCCGCCGCCAGCCGCCAGCCGCGCCGCCGCCGCCGCACCGACGCCGGCGCCGGCCGCACAGCGGGTCCGGCTGCCCGCCGGCCGCCGGCCCACCGGCCCCGGGCGCCTCCTCCTCCGCTGCCCTCTCAGATCCGGTGAGTGGTCGCCCACGAGAGGCAGCTGTTTGGGGAGGCACTCCATTGTGGTGGGAGATGCAGTCTTCATTATTGGCATGTCACAGGGCAGTATCGATCTGATTGCGGCGCTCGAAAATCTTGTTCAGCATGAAAAGTGTCTGGAAGCAGACATGCAGAAGCAGAAGAAATGGGTGTAGACCTGCAATGGACTCAGTCCATGGTCTTGCTAGTAAATCCCAGATATTTCGCTATGAAATTATTCATATTGGAATTAGGCTCAGAATCTTCTGTTTTCCTGGACCTCTGAAACAGTCATCCAGGATCAAAGACCCTTGCCTTTGGGTGCACTCGCATCAATGAATTTAGTGCTGGCAGGCATTTTCTGCTCTTGAGATATTGAACTGTGGCACCTTTGACACGAGTCCAATGAAGTTTGCGTCTGAGCGACTGACTGGTATGAAAGACAAAATAATGCACTGCGATGCAAACCGAGCTGCTGTCACTTCAAAGCGAAGAAAATAGTTCCGTTCAGCACATCCAGTGTGTGTTCCTATTGGGACGCCGGGACGTAGGGCGGAGATGACATCCGAGTTCATTGCATTCTTCTTGTGGGGGGCATTGTTCTTGGCGTTCAAACATGTGCGCGGTCACGATTCTCACGCTTTTCATGGCAAAAAAAGAAGTTCATGCATACAAATGGAATAATCATAAGATAGTGGCTCGTTCCACGGTCGCTTAACACGAGTCACGTGCGACGAAATTTGCTTTGCAATGTGAAACGACTTCTCCCGTCATCACCTCTGCCCTTGCGAAAAAGTTATTCAATATACTCAAGTCTCGAGGGCACGAGAGTTGCCCAAATTGAGGCATCTGCCACGCAGCTGCGCGGAAGTATCTCTCATTAACGTTGGGAGTCGTTAACGCTCCATAAATGCGGAGCAGTAACTGAACAAACGTCGGTGTTCCGGAGTTGTCTAGCTAGGCAGAACTTTAGGGAAAACCGCGCGATGTTGGGCAGTGTGCAACGGCGAGGGTGGGGGCAGGTTACCTCAGTATTGCCATCATCCAGCCAAGTTCTGAATACGCTTTTTTGAAACCATGCGCGGAGAGACCCAGATGGAGTTTTCTCTGTCCAAAACCACGTTTGAGAATCCACGGGGGTTGAGTTTTGGAGGTTGACGTTGGGTGTTATTTTACATTCCGTCCAGGTGTGGGGGGCAAAATGTTTTCATCAAATCCGTCAAAGCATTTTTCAGGATTCCACATTGCTTAAAAGCTTGCAGATGAGTCGTCTGTCGCATGATCCAGGATGGGCTTTCACGCGGTCAAAAAGGATCGTGGCGACCCTAGATGAATTCAAGATTATTTCGGTTCACACACTCACTCATTACATATTCATGTATCTTATATGAACTCGCGATGCATTTCGGAGATAACAGCGGCTGCATCATCAGGCGAAAAGAACACGTACAGTGTATACCATGATTGTTAAACACACACACACGACTTAAACCAAATAAAATACCGCACAAGCACATGCGCTGTCAAACGGCCCGCCACAAAATCTACGGATGTATTTCATTTTATGACAGTTTCCCAAGCATATAATGAAAGTCATGTTGTATAGTATTGGACGTTTTTTAAATGCATCAAGACTACGGTTATTGAATCAAGCGTGGGGCTTCCAATTTTAGTATCCTGCCTAAGATACTAAAACTCAAAGTAAAAACTGGAGTGTCATGTAAATGATAGCCTCACGTGTCTCGTCAATCTGCGTAACTTAGTATCAGTTCAATATAAGTAAAACAGTAAAAATGATTCAATTGGTGTAATGAGAAAGCTTCCCTGTGTGAGGCCGACATGTCTGAGAATGAGAACGCCTGGCACGATTCGGAGGCTTGACCGTCCCGGCCGCGGCGTGGTCTGGCACGGCAGCCGCGCGCAGCGAGATCTCGTCAACCGTTGCCCAAGCACTTCACAGTATATAGTTGCACTGGAACTTCCACATTCGTTATGAACCTGGCGGCGTTCATAATTATTCAGCGGATGAGCTGGCTGCGTACGTTAGACCGCGTGACGATACAGAGGTTGGCAGAGATTTGCTGGCTCCCGTCAGTCTTGCATGAGCCAGAACGCTTCTCTCTGCTTCTCACCCGTGCACCTGGTCGGAAAGATTCGGTTGTGTATTTCATCTTCGCTGCTGACGTTTGTCTGGTTGCATGCCATTCTCGTGCGATAGCGATTGTTGTAACACGAACGCCACTGATCCCCACCAGTGTCCAAAGCGCGCTATACTATCCGACGCATTGCTCGAGGAATCACATTGTGAACAACATTCCACATTGGCATGTCGGTAAAGCGTGGCCAAAGTCCCTGGAATAGGATGGTGCTCACATTCACATCATCTCGCATAAGTCTACAAGTCACTTCTGTTAACTGTGTACAGAGATCGTGTGTCCGAAAATACCAAATTTCAGCCGTTTGTTATGATCAAGACCGCATGTCGAGCTTGTCTAACAACTGTCCGGAGTCTGTCTAGCTCCGAGCGTCCGAGCTGTCGAATGATGTTGAATGTGACGCGTGTTATTGCCACTGGCAGCTCCGCCGTCGGAACCACGGCGGCGGGGGGCCGCACGTCCCCACCCACCGCACCAGTCGTCCACCAGCCAGCGCCAGGAGCTGCACAAGATCGGCCTGCGCGCTTACAAAAGAGAAAAAGGAGCGTGAACACTTCAAGGCGGAGAAGAAGACCCACGGCGAACGGGACCGACGTCCGAGCCGGCCCCAGCCGCCGTCTAAACCGGAGTCTGGTCCGGCCGGGCGCCGCCGGCGACGGGCGCCCAAGCCCGCGGCCCGACGCGCTTCACAAGGCCGAGCAGCGTCAAACCGACGTGCCGCAACCGTGCTCAAGAGGTGGACCCGTCACAGTCCTGCTGCCAGCGTGGAGCACCGGCGCACAAAAAAAAAAAAAGACGACTGCGCGGAGCCCGGCGCGGGCGCTGCAAGAGCCGCGGCCCCAACCCGGGCCACCTCGGCCGCACCCGTTCGGCCCGCCCCTGAGCAGCACCGCACGGGCCGGCGGGGGCCCACCAGGCAGGCGGCGGCCGCCACCCGCCGGCCGCGCACGGCGCCGGCCGGCCCCGCCGCGCACCGGGCCAGCAAACCGGCCTGAACGACCGGCCGTCCACAAGCCGACTATCAAACACGCGCCCGTTGCCGGCGGCCCGCTGGTGCCGGCACTACATCCGGCCGCCCCCCTCGCCAACAGATGAAGTAATACGAGAAGCCGCCACCTCCGCCGCCGGCCGCGCTGAAGCAGGAGAAGAAGGTCGCCAGCGCCGTTCCGACCTTGAACGGCGTGGGACGCTGCCTGCTGCCGCCAAGGATCCCCTGAGCGGCGGCAGCAGCAATAACAACCTGGCGCTGACATTAAAGAGCATCAAGGAAGAATTCTTGCCGCTTGGGCACCCGCTGGTCAGTCCGCTACTCTCGCCGCTTTTCAACGAAACCTCGCCAGATCTCAGCGAAGTCATTCCAGACGTGCTGGGAAACAAGCCGTTGTTGCCCAAACCTGACCCTGAGCCACCGCTGTCTGGAGGCGGAGGCGTGTCTTTACCCCGCAGGCCGCTGTCAGGAGGCGGAAGCGTGCCAAAGATAGAAACTAGGCTCTCGCCTCTGTGCTTCACCTCACCGTCGTCTCCGAAGCCGTCTGCGCCCGTGGTCAAGCCGGAGCCGAAACCGAAGCCGTCCCCCGCCGCGCCCAATCCACCTGTCGAGGTAAAGCACAAGCCAAAGCAGCTGTCGCCGCTTAAGCTGCCGTCGAATGGAGGCGGGTCAATCTTCAGCCCGCCGCCACGTGCTGGTCACGGGTGCTGGGAATTACAAAGGAGCTGGTGCTGCCCAAGGTGGACGACATCCCCATCTTCAGCCCTCTGAAGGGTGGCGGCACGAGCAGCATCAAGCTGCCGCGGGCCCCGCTGCCCAGCGAGCTGCGCTCCGTCTCCATCAGCAGCCACGACAGCGACTTCGAGGTGGTAGAGCTGCGAGACCGACCTCCCGACGCTGGGGCCGAGCCGGCTGTCGCGGCGCCGAGCGCGCTGGCCGCCGACGCCGGCACCGCCGGCGCCGCCTCCGCCGCCACGGCCGCGCCGGCGCTCGCCAAGGTGGTGTCGGCGCCGTCGTCGTTGCTGAACGCGCCAATCGCGCGTGACCTGTTCGGCGACGACGCTGGCCGCGATGACCGCCACAAGCACCACAAGGAGAAGAAGAAGAAAAAGAAGGAGCACAAGGAGCATAAGGAGCACAAGCATAAGAAGGAAAAGAAGCACAAGGAGCACAAAGAGAAAAGAAAAGACAAACATAGAGACCGTGAGGAGGAGGTGTCCAAGAGGACATTCACCATATCAAAAGACAAGGTGGGCGGCTGTGAGCCGGCCCCAGCGCTGGAGCCGGGCACTGCGGGAAGCAGCCTCAAGCTAACGATCCGCCCGGTCGTCAGTCCCGTGTCTAGTCCCGGAAGCACGCTCAAGTTCCGCATCGGCAAGGACACGCGCGTGGCGCCGGCCGAGGGCTTCAAGAAGAAGCGTCGCCGCGACAGCAGCGGGTCCGATCCCGGCCAGCTGGCGGCGTCCACCCACGGCTCGTCCGGCTCCAAGCACAAGCACAAACATAAACGGCACAGAGAGGTGAGTGGCGCTGACGCCGCGCCAGCATAGCGATGGCACTGACACGAACGGATGCTTGTATTTGACCATGGCTGGATTTGGCGAAACTGTGGTGAAGAACGCATGCTATGTCTTAAACGTCGGCACGCTTTATGTTATTACCATGTTCCCATGTCATCCGTTGTCAGCGGCGCAGCCAGTCTGATGACAGATATTTTTAGAGTTTGGCGGAATAATTCGTTTTGACTTCAGTCGGTTTCAACACTATTTAATATTTCTTCCGGTCATCTGGAAGTGGTATAACATATGGTGTTCGTATAAGTAGTATCGCCATGACCGATTTCGAGCAGAATGAATTTCCAGACGAGCAATGGTTCCTTTTGACGTTACAGTTCTACTTGGGGTGACAAGTTGGTCTCATTGATTCGGAATGTATCGTTCAGTTGCTTATTGTACCACTGCCAACAAAATTAAGTGTCGCACAGTGTAGATCCGACTCCACCGCAATCAACTGTCTTAAATGTGAAAAAGGCCGTATCTGTTTATATCCGCCTGATATCGGCTGCTGCTGCTGCTGCTGCTGCTGCGGCTGCCGCTGCGGCTGCCGCTGTTGCTGTTGTGTGTGGTAGGAGATGGTCTGGGCTGGCCGCCTGTGGGCGATGGTGTGATCGTCGTCCACCTGCCGCAGGACTCGGAGTGCTCCGACAGTCAGCGCTTGTAGTGCCATCTTCTGGAGCGTCGGTCGGCCGTCACGCGCGGGCCGGCCGCCTGCTTGACAACGCTGTGATGCTTTGGTGCGCGTCCCGGCCGGCCGTGCGGCTGGCGGTTGGTGGCTGGCGGCGCCGGCACCCGAGTGCTGTGATTATGATAACGTGTAGTCTTTCGCGTCGGGCGACCAGGTGGCGTGCGGCCGGCCGACCGACCCGGCCCAGCCAGCCCGGCACGGCCTGGCGGCTGCGATGGGTGGCGCGGCGGCCACTGCACCCCCCCCCCCCGGCCATCCGCGCACTGGGTGTAATTGCGCCGGATGCTGGCCCGCTGGTGGCGGCGAGCACGCGCGTTCACACCACTCATTGTGTACCCCATCGTGTGCTCAGTCGATTTCAGTGCCCGATAAGCCTCGCGCCTTTGAATCTTTGTATTCCCTGTGCAATGTCAGGGTTTGCGCCCTCATGTGTCTCGTGCGCGTGGGACGTTTTGTACCTACGTATATTTTGTATGTATCGTATCGTGTATCTTCGTGTGTGGATACCTGTGTCGTAATTGTGTGCTGTAGGGCTTCTCCCTGCTGGTAAATGCTATGCTGACGCGGCATTTATGCAATAAACCACAAAATCTGTCCTGTGTCAGGCCCGCGAAAACGTCGGCGCTCGACCGGGGACTTCTGACAGCCGTCTA
>NW_023597054.1:37413797-37450117 GCF_011947565.3 Pollicipes pollicipes | reverse complement strand
GGCGGGGGCATTGGCGCTATTACAAATACAGGCCCCTAGGCCGTGAGCTCAATTGACTCCGGTACGCTCCACCTGCGCAGCTGGTTTTCGCGCGCCAGCGGACATGCCGGAGAGCCACCGGAGAGCACATACACTTCATCCTGGACTGGCCAGGATAAAATGTGACGAACGACGGTCAGAGCTTGCGGGTTGTTAGCAAAGCAGCCGTATGTGTGTGTGGTGTGTGTGTGTGTGTGTGTGTGTGGTGTGTGTGTGTGTGTGTGTGTGTGTGTGTGTGTGTGTGTGTGTGTGTGTGTGTGTGTGTGTGCGTGTGTGTGTGTGTGTGTATGTGTGTGTGTGTGTGTGCTTGCCTCCCCTAGTTTTGGCCGGCATACCACCTATCTAAATGTCGGTTTTTCCTTCGTTACTCTCGTTATTGTAAAGATGTGTTGCTAGCCGTGTACCAAACGCCCTAACCTACATTCCAGCTGGGTATCGAACCATCCACGACGTAAGACTAAGAGAAAACATTCCATCGAAAAGTTTGAAGAGATCGCAATAGTCAGATGTTGAATATAAACACGAACGCAAATGTGAGCTGCCTTTGACACGCGTTTTTTTAAGGCGCTAGTTAGGGAAGTGTAATGGCCGAGTGGTTAGTGGTTAGTGGTTAGCGCCTTCGGGACCCACGTAAGGGATCCGGGTTCGAATCCCGTTCACGTCACGACCCCTGTACGTTCAAATGGCATCTGCAGTTGCTGGCGCTCCAGGGCGCGCGACAACGTGCGTCACGTTCCCTTCTAAAACAGCCGATAATTGAAATCAGCACTGAAAACGACACCAAAAATCAATGGGAACTCAGAAACCTCCATCGGCTGCAAAACGGGTGGGCAATGGGAACACTCGTCTTCAGGGCCATATGACAGATCCTGGAGCTCGCTGTCATCATTACGCTCCCATGGAGCGCATCACCTATGTCATCCTCCTCCGCAGCCCGCACGAGGTCCACAGTGAAGATCTGTGGTGGAACTGCTGAACAGCACCTAGACAAGGTGCAAAGGATTATGTGCTTCGCAGACAGTCTAGTGCGTTTTGTCCGCCGCAGGGATTGCACTTCTCCCCTTTTGGGAACGCTCGGCTGGCGCAGTATCGCGGATCATGCTCACCACCGTGACTGCCTGAATCTGTACAGGACGCTGAACGCCCCTGATCCCCCAGCGCACCGAGTGCTCTATTCCTGAAGCACGCGATATTCTCAACGTCAAACTCGGGCTGTGTCAGGCAGTGTGAGCTCGCTACATGTGCCGCGCGTCTGAGGCTGTGTCGGATGGCGTGCGCTCGGTACATGTGCCACGCGTCCAAGGCTGTGTCAGACGGCGTAGCTCGCTGCATGTGGCCCGCGTCCGAGGCTGTGTCGGGCGGCGTGGGCTTCCTGTTCGCTGTATGTGCTGCGCGTCCGAGGCTGTGTCGGGCGGCGTGGGCTCCCTGTTCACTGTATGTGCCGCGCGTCCAAGGCTGTGTCGGGCGGCGTGGGCTCCCTGTTCGCTGTACGTGCCGCGCGTCCGAGGCTGTGTCGGGCGGCACTGGCTCGTTGTGTCGTGCGCCCCAGGCTTTGTCGGGTGGCGTGAGCTTCCCACACGCTAACAGTCATCGGCAGTTTACGTGCCGCGCCGCCGCCGCGTTCAACAGGCTGTCCGCGGCGGAGATCCGCGACCCCTCCCGCCGCGGAAGTTTGGACTGTTTTAACCCGCCCACTCACGGAATGGAAATGCCAAATGCCAAATACGCCCCATACCTTGGCGTATGTGGCGTATGTGTATCTCGCTGTAAGTGTTGTTGGTTTTTGGGACGACCATGCGCAGACCACCACGTGGAAGCGCCTTTAATAAAATACCGAGATGAAATGAGATGCGGCGCACGCGTGGGCTGCGTGCGGTCCAGGTCAGTACCTGCCCGCCCAGTCAGTCACGGCTCATTTGACACCGCAGACTTCGCGGTGAAAGTTCGGTCAGACCCATTTCAGACGTTTTCCGCAGTTTTTCAAGGCTCAAACTACCCCGCGAATGATTCGTCCAGCTTTTACACCTTCCGAGATCACAGCGCGAAGCATCTGGCCACCGTCCTACCCCGCCATCATAGCAAGCGATTTCCAGAGGTCTTCCGGTGCACTTTGCTAGCAAGTGTAGTCTTTCAGCCTCTAGACGGCTGTCAGAAGTCCCCGGTCGAGCGCCGACGTTTTCGCGGGCCTGACACAGGACAGATTTTGTGGTTTATTGCATAAATGCCGCGTCAGCATAGCATTTACCAGCAGGGAGAAGCCCTACAGCACACAATTACGACACAGGTATCCACACACGAAGATACACGATACGATACATACAAAATATACGTAGGTACAAAACGTCCCACGCGCACGAGACACATGAGGGCGCAAACCCTGACATTGCACAGGGAATACAAAGATTCAAAGGCGCGAGGCTTATCGGGCACTGAAATCGACTGAGCACACGATGGGGTACACAATGAGTGGTGTGAACGCGCGTGCTCGCCGCCACCAGCGGGCCAGCATCCGGCGCAATTACACCCAGTGCGCGGATGGCCGGGGGGGGGGGGGTGCAGTGGCCGCCGCGCCACCCATCGCAGCCGCCAGGCCGTGCCGGGCTGGCTGGGCCGGGTCGGTCGGCCGGCCGCACGCCACCTGGTCGCCCGACGCGAAAGACTACACGTTATCATAATCACAGCACTCGGGTGCCGGCGCCGCCAGCCACCAACCGCCAGCCGCACGGCCGGCCGGGACGCGCACCAAAGCATCACAGCGTTGTCAAGCAGGCGGCCGGCCCGCGCGTGACGGCCGACCGACGCTCCAGAAGATGGCACTACAAGCGCTGACTGTCGGAGCACTCCGAGTCCTGCGGCAGGTGGACGACGATCACACCATCGCCCACAGGCGGCCAGCCCAGACCATCTCCTACCACACACAACAGCAACAGCGGCAGCCGCAGCGGCAGCCGCAGCAGCAGCAGCAGCAGCAGCAGCCGATATCAGGCGGATATAAACAGATACGGCCTTTTTCACATTTAAGACAGTTGATTGCGGTGGAGTCGGATCTACACTGTGCGACACTTAATTTTGTTGGCAGTGGTACAATAAGCAACTGAACGATACATTCCGAATCAATGAGACCAACTTGTCACCCCAAGTAGAACTGTAACGTCAAAAGGAACCATTGCTCGTCTGGAAATTCATTCTGCTCGAAATCGGTCATGGCGATACTACTTATACGAACACCATATGTTATACCACTTCCAGATGACCGGAAGAAATATTAAATAGTGTTGAAACCGACTGAAGTCAAAACGAATTATTCCGCCAAACTCTAAAAATATCTGTCATCAGACTGGCTGCGCCGCTGACAACGGATGACATGGGAACATGGTAATAACATAAAGCGTGCCGACGTTTAAGACATAGCATGCGTTCTTCACCACAGTTTCGCCAAATCCAGCCATGGTCAAATACAAGCATCCGTTCGTGTCAGTGCCATCGCTATGCTGGCGCGGCGTCAGCGCCACTCACCTCTCTGTGCCGTTTATGTTTGTGCTTGTGCTTGGAGCCGGACGAGCCGTGGGTGGACGCCGCCAGCTGGCCGGGATCGGACCCGCTGCTGTCGCGGCGACGCTTCTTCTTGAAGCCCTCGGCCGGCGCCACGCGCGTGTCCTTGCCGATGCGGAACTTGAGCGTGCTTCCGGGACTAGACACGGGACTGACGACCGGGCGGATCGTTAGCTTGAGGCTGCTTCCCGCAGTGCCCGGCTCCAGCGCTGGGGCCGGCTCACAGCCGCCCACCTTGTCTTTTGATATGGTGAATGTCCTCTTGGACACCTCCTCCTCACGGTCTCTATGTTTGTCTTTTCTTTTCTCTTTGTGCTCCTTGTGCTTCTTTTCCTTCTTATGCTTGTGCTCCTTATGCTCCTTGTGCTCCTTCTTTTTCTTCTTCTTCTCCTTGTGGTGCTTGTGGCGGTCATCGCGGCCAGCGTCGTCGCCGAACAGGTCACGCGCGATTGGCGCGTTCAGCAACGACGACGGCGCCGACACCACCTTGGCGAGCGCCGGCGCGGCCGTGGCGGCGGAGGCGGCGCCGGCGGTGCCGGCGTCGGCGGCCAGCGCGCTCGGCGCCGCGCCAGCCGGCTCGGCCCCAGCGTCGGGAGGTCGGTCTCGCAGCTCTACCACCTCGAAGTCGCTGTCGTGGCTGCTGATGGAGACGGAGCGCAGCTCGCTGGGCAGCGGGGCCCGCGGCAGCTTGATGCTGCTCGTGCCGCCACCCTTCAGAGGGCTGAAGATGGGGATGTCGTCCACCTTGGGCAGCACCAGCTCCGGATCGCTCGAGTGGCCGTGACCAGCACGTGGCGGCGGGCTGAAGATTGACCCGCCTCCATTCGACGGCAGCTTAAGCGGCGACAGCTGCTTTGGCTTGTGCTTTACCTCGACAGGTGGATTGGGCGCGGCGGGGGACGGCTTCGGTTTCGGCTCCGGCTTGACCACGGGCGCAGACGGCTTCGGAGACGACGGTGAGGTGAAGCACAGAGGCGAGAGCCTAGTTTCTATCTTTGGCACGCTTCCGCCTCCTGACAGCGGCCTGCGGGGTAAAGACACGCCTCCGCCTCCAGACAGCGGTGGCTCAGGGTCAGGTTTGGGCAACAACGGCTTGTTTCCCAGCACGTCTGGAATGACTTCGCTGAGATCTGGCGAGGTTTCGTTGAAAAGCGGCGAGAGTAGCGGACTGACCAGCGGGTGCCCAAGCGGCAAGAATTCTTCCTTGATGCTCTTTAATGTCAGCGCCAGGTTGTTATTGCTGCTGCCGCCGCTCAGGGGATCCTTGGCGGCAGCAGGCAGCGTCACGCCGTTCAAGTCGGACGGCGCTGGCGACTTCTTCTCCTGCTTCAGCGCGGCCGGCGGCGGAGGTGGCGGCTTCTCGAACTTCATCTGTTTGGCGAGGGGCGGCCCGGATGTCGTGCCGGCACCAGCGGCCGCCGGCACCGGGCGCCGGTGATGAGTCGGCTTGTGGACCGGCTCGGCGTCCGGCCGGTGCTTGCCGGGCGCGGCGGGGCCGGCCGGCGCGTGGCGCGGCGGGTGGCCGGCCGCCGCCTCCTGGCCCGGCCGGCCGTGCGGTGCCTTCTCAGGCGCCGACGGGTGCGGCCGCGCGTGGCCCGGGTGGCCGCGGCTCTGCAGCGGCCGCGCCGGCTCCGCGCCGCGGTGCGCCGGGTGCTCCACGCTGTGCAGCAGACTGTGACGGCTGTCCACCTCCTTGAGCAGGTTGCGCACGTCGGTGACGCTGCTCGGCTTGTGAAGCGCGTCGGGCCGCGGCTTGGGCGCGTCGCCGGCGGCGCCCGGCCGGACCGACTCCGGTTTAGACGGCGGCTGGGGCCGGCTCGGACGTCGGTCCCGTTCGCCGTGGGTCTTCTTCTCCGCCTTGAAGTGTTCACGCTCCTTTTTCTCTTTGTAAGCGCGCAGGCCGATCTTGTGCAGCTCCTGGCGCTGGCTGGTGGACGACTGGTGCGGTGGGTGGGACGTGCGGCCCCCGCCGCCGTGGTCCGACGGCGGAGCTGCAGTGGCAATAACACGCGTCACATTCAACATCATTCGACAGCTTCGGACGCTCGGGCTAGACAGACTCCGGACAGTTGTTAGACAAGCTCGACATGCGGTCTTGATCATAACAAACGGCTGAAATTTGGTATTTTCGGACACACGATCTCTGTACACAGTTAACAGAAGTGACTTGTAGACTTATGCGAGATGATGTGAATGTGAGCACCATCCTTTTCCAGGGACTTTGGCCACGCTTTACCGACATGCCAATGTGGAATGTTGTTCACAATGTGATTCATCAAGCAATGCGTTGGATATTATAGCCGCTTTTAGACACGGTGGGGATCAGTGGCGTTCGTGTTACAACAATCCGCTATCGCGCGAGAATGGCATGTAACCAGACAAACGTCAGCAGTGGAATGAATACACAACCGAATCTTCCGACCAGTGCAAGGTGAGAAGCAGAGAGAAGCGTTCTGGCTCATGCAAGACTGACGGGAGCCAGCAAATCTCTGCCAACCTCTGTATCGTCACACGGTCTAACGTATGCAGCCAGCTCATCCGCTGAATAAAAATGATTTACTTTGAGTTTTAGTATCTTAGGCAGGATACTAAAATTGGAAGCCCCACGTTTGATTCAATACCCGTAGTCTTGATGCATTTAAAAAACGTCCAATACTATACAACATGACTTTCATTATATGCTTGGGAAACTGTCATAAAATGAAATACATCCGTAGATTTTGTGGCGGGCCGTTTGACAGCGCATGTGCTTGTGCGGTATTTTATTTGGTTTAAGTCGTGTGTGTGCGTTTAACAATCATGGTATACACTGTACGTGTTTTTTTTCGCCTGATGATGCAGCCGCTGTTATCTCCGAAATGCATCGCGAGTTCATATAAGATACATGAATATGTAATGAGTGAGTGTGTGAACCGAAATAATCTTGAATTCATCTAGGGTCGTCACGATCCTTTTTGACCGCGTGAAAGCCCATCCTGGATCATGCGACAGACGACTCATCTGCCAGCTTTTAAGCAATGTGGAATCCTGAAAAATGCTTTGACGGATTTGATGAAAACATTTTGCCCCCCACACCTGGACGGAATGTAAAATAACACCCAACGTCAACCTCAAAAACTCAACCCCCGTGGATTCTCAAACGTGTTTTGGACAGAGTAACTCCATCTGGGTCTCTCGCGCATGGTTTCAAAAAGCGTATTCAGAACTTGGCTGGATGATGGCAATACTGAGTAAACCTGCCCCCCACCCTCGCCGTTGCAACTGCCCAACATCGCGCGGTTTCCCTAAAGTTCTGCCTAGCTAGACAACTCCGGAACACCGACGTTTGTTCAGTACTGCTCCGCATTTATGGAGCGTTAACGACTCCCAACGTAATGAGAGATACCCGCGCAGCTGCGTGGCAGATGCCTCAATTTGGGCAACTCTCGTGCCCTCGAGACTTGAGTATATTGAATAACTTTTTCGCAAGGGCAGAGGTGATGACGGGAGATGAGTCGTTTTCACGTTGCAAAGCAAATTTCGTCGCACGTGACTTACGTGTTAACAACCGTGGGACGAGCCACTATCTTCTGATTATTCCATTTGTATGCATGAACTCCTTTTTTTGCCACGAAAACGTGAAGAATCGTAACCGCGCACATGGTTTGAACGCCAAACACAATGCCACCCCACAAGGAAGAATGCAATGAAGTCGGATGTCATCTCCGCCCTACGTCCCGGCGTCCCAATAGGAACACACACTGGATGTGCTGAACGGAACTATTTTCTTCGCTTGAGTGACAGCAGCTCGGTTTGCATCGCAGTGCAGTTATTTTGTCTTTCATACCAGTCAGTCGCTCAGACGCAAACTTCATTGGACTCGTGTCAAAGGTGCCACAGTTCATATCTCAAGAGCAGAAAATGCCTGCCAGCACTAAATTCATTGATGCGAGTGCACCCAAAGGCAAGGGTCTTTGATCCTGGATGACTGTTCAGCGGTCCAGGAAAACAGAAGATTCTGAGCCTAATTCCAATATGAATATTTCATAGCGAAATATCTGGGATTTACTAGCAAGACCATGGACTGAGGTCCGCTGCAGTCTACACATAAATCTGCTTCCAGACACTTTTCATGCTGAACAAGATTTTCGAGCGCCGCAAATCGATCGATACTGCCTGTGACATGCAATAATGAAGACTGCATCTCCCACCAAACTGGAGTGCCTCTCCCAAACAGCTGCCGTCTCGTGGGCGACCACTCACCGGATCTGGAGAGGGCAGCGGAGGAGGAGGCGCCCGGGGCCGGTGGGCCGGCGGCCGGCGGGCAGCCGGACCCGCTGGCGGCCGGCGCCGGCGTCGGTGCCGGCGGCGGCGCGGCTGGCGGCGGCGGCGGCGGCGCCTCCGTCCGCTGGCGCTTCCTCTGCTCGGCCTCCTGACAGACAGCAGACACGCCACTCTCAGCACAACCGTCCAACAGGCAACGCTAGATCTCGCAACACTTTCTTCGAGCTAACTTCTAAAACTAGTTTCGAACTTCGCCCCAGCGGTCTAGCGGAAAGGAAATGTGCTGAATTCGTTCTCTGGGACACCGGGTCCGAGTTCTCGAGCGGGTCCATCGTGCGGCAGAGCCGATATGAAAAGGCCTGTTGATACTGATAAAACTGATACTGATAAACTGATAAAACTGATAAAAGATGATCACACTGGCCAGGGGCGGCCGTCCCTCGTCCATGTGCAGCACTTGCACCCATGTAGCTATCTGGCAAAAAGGCCGGAAGCAGCTCCATTTGATGAATCAAAGTGACGAAACTTGAGCAGCAAGTTCAGGGTACACGCAAGCTCTGCTTTGTAAGCGAGCTGAAACCACATCCATCTGAAAGTGATTATTATATGAATACAAGTAGCTTATATTTGTGCATGCCTGTAGACTACAGCCCTACCATCCATCAGTTAAAATGTGCACTATCCTTTTCACCAACCTGATCACTGATGGCCCTGCTCGAGTTCATGATTTTCTTCTTCAGCTTGGACGGGCACTGGTTGAAGATCAGGAGGAACTCCTCGCTGACGCGCTCTAGCTGCTCAAGAGTGACGTCACGGTCCACATACCAGAACCAGTCCTTGCCCTTGGACGACTTCGGGATCTGCCAATCAGCCAAACGGCATATAATGGCAGCTGGGCTAAACCATGCAGCTTTTTTCAGTTCCCCGTCAATAGGTTTAATTGATCCCAAAGATAAACAAAAAACGCTGACAAAACACACGCACACCACACCTATCGAACAGCAGGTAACATCGAACGTTAGAAGCCAAGCCTGATAGTTACATTTTGTCAATGCTTCATCAAAATTACTCATTTCTCTGTCAATTTTTGTCATGCAATCAACATAACCGGCCGCATATGTAGTACATCCATCAATAGATGGGGCCAGTACAGCCTATCGACATCGCTAGATGCAGTAGCATTATCACCGTTCGAAAAGTAGCGCACTGATGTAAGAGCTACCAGCATTTAGAACTTTACAATCTTTCCTAAACCAGCTATGCCCCCACACAAGTAATATGCCGTCACACACCACCAGGAAGTGTACAAAAAGGTTTCGGTCAGCGGCGGACCCCGCTGGCATTTGACGTCATCGGCGATACCAAAATGAGTGGGGCAGCCTGCTCATGACCAGTACACGATGCAACAGTTGAAATTGCATCCAGCCAAGTTGAGAATTGGACGTTGCTTTATAATGTTTGTAATGCAGCCGAGTCAGTAATGCAGTGCAGTGTAATGCAGATGCAACTTCGTCAACTAACCCTTTAGTGTTTCTTGTTCGCAAAGCCGGCACTTGGGTGGCAAGAAAAAGTACGCGACCCCACCGGACCGGCGAACCGGCAAACGACGCCAGAACCGGCCAGCTGATCTGCCGCCACAGCCGATCTGCCACAAGAGCTGATCTGCCACTCACCTCGTGGCCGGACCACTTGTATACGAGGTAGATGCAGACGCAGGCGACCAGCGTCGACCGGTACTCCAGGCACATCATGGTCAGGTGCAGACTGCCGGCCAGACAGAGCGCGCCCGTCACATATCGCTCGGGCCCGGCCCGGCCGCACCGCACACGCACCTCGCGCCCACGCTTACCGTCCGGCCACTGCAGTGGGGCAACAAAACCAGAATGGAGAACAAAAAGAGAAGAAGGCGCACGTGGCAGACAACGGTGGTTCACAGGGGTCCGCCTCGACGTTGGCAAGCGGGGCGGCCATGCCCGGCGTCGCGCGGCGTCGGCCTGGAAAGGTTGCTGTCAGGACGGCGCGGCTGCGCGCCCGTGCCCGCGGGACGGCACCGGGACGGCGCAGCGCAATGTCCACTCGTCAGTGGCAAACGAGCGCCACTGCCAATCTGGAAATGAAGTGTGAAGAGACCCAGACACCGTACGTCAGCTCTCTCGACTACAGCCAATGAGCCGGAGCGGCTGCGGCCGGACCCCCGGCGGGCGCGGCCCGGCCCGCCGAGACCGGGCGGGCCGCAGCGACCGCGTGGGGTCCGCCCGCAGGCCCGGCGCCCGCCCGTCCCCCGAGGTCAGCCCGCAGGCCCGGCCCTAGCCCCCAGGCAGTCACCTGTTTGTGGCCATGAAGTAGGAGGTTTGCGCCAAGTCCCTGCTAGCTGTGGGTGTGTTTGTCACACGGGCAACAGACACCAGCCAGCAGCGCGCGGACCAGAGGCGGGGCGGGTCAGCCGGCCGGCCGACCCATGGAAAATGGAGAGCCTCCAGTTAGCATTGCTGCCAACTGGGTCACCACTCCACCCGCAATGGTACAACATTGTACTGGTGACAAAGTGACCCCTCTTTGGTGTTCTGCCTTGCAACATTGCCTACTACCTTTCTCATGTTCCAGTTTACCATACAGCATGTTTCAAGACTTCTACCTGATTACAAATATGCAGACACCACTGCAAAAGACAAACAAGTAGAACATAAGTCATGTATGTTACCATTTCTAGTCAATGCAAGCTTTAAATATATGCTACCAACACCAACAGTGATGTGGGCAAAGCACTGCAGAAGCAACAAAAGTACACAAACATGTGAACAAACATCACTTGGAAAGATACAGGCCCAACTTTACCTAGGATAGTCTGCTAACTTCTCAATGGAGAATGACAGAAATAATTAGCAAGATGCCCTAAATCAGGCATGGTAAAAGCCACAATGACAATATTAATTGACTTACACAGCTGATCATCATTACAATGGTGCTTACTTGTGGCCTTATTTGAATACAAAAACCTCATAACACTTGACAAACATGTGTGTCAGCACAAAACAATGTGACTGCCTCGAATTGTTCACAATACAAGACCTCACACCAAATTAATAATGGCTCACCTTTGATTAGTTGACAACATTTTACAACATGTGTATGAGGGTGATCTATTGAACAATCAAACCCAAGGGTCGCGAGGAGAATGTTCTCATTCCGGACCAGCTCGTCATACAGCTGTTTGAATCTCTGGAACAATGCAAAGGATTATGTTAGACCAGCTAAGCCTACAAATATACACATTACATATTACTTCATACTCATTCTTTAAAAAACATCTTACTTTAGCAAGCTTTTGGACAGGCTTTAAGCCTAAAGGTGAGTTGTTGTGAAATGAAAGTTGAATAGCTGAATGGGAAGTTTGAAATACTGCAAATTTATGATGTAGTCACTGCTGAGCTTGTCCATAAAATGCCAGCTTTGACTGTAGCTATGGTTGGCTACTTGATGTTGCAAAGTGAACCAAACAAATCAGCTCGTAACTATTCTACATATATGTTCCAATAACAACAGACCACTGACTACATTTGACAACTACATTTGAAAATCAAATAACCCAATAATCAAGTCATTTTGGTGCACTTTTTTCTAATCAGTGAAAGCTGCCTAAAGCTTGATATTTTGCAAGCATCCCCATCAAGCCTAAATTCTAGAACATTCTGGCACAACCTACATCAATTTCTGCTGATAAAATTCACTCTTTAAGAAGCATTAATATACATCCATACCTCTGACTTGACATCCATCTGTGGTGCTTCTTTATTCATGCAGCTCCAGCCCACCTTCAGCAGGTGCTCTAGCTTCCTGGGCTGTTCTTCAACTTTGCATGCCAGGAACAGACAGCATGGAGCCATCAGATTCCGGTGGAACTTGGAGAAGGAGTGGAACATGTAGAAGCGGTGCATGTAGACAATGGCGGAATTGATGCACAGCTGAGATCTGATGCACAACATTAAGGAAACAATCTGCTATTCACGCCAATCACTACAAAACACAATTATTGAATGCTTAACATAGCTGTAAGGTTATGCCTGCATCAATGTCAGTCAGTGCTAATTAAATCAATTTGATATTTAATATGACATGCACCATGCATGCATGTGCATGTGCAATGTGACAGCCTAATGCCCATATATTTGTGCTGCACTAAGCCCCAAGTCCATACTCAGTTCCAGCCAAACCAAAGATACAAGCTGTTATGCTTAAGTCAGCTTAAATGCTCACAATACAATACTTTGTCAAATGTGTTTACTTATGCACAATTTTGCAAGTATAAGTTAAACATGTTGTCATGCTCAGCATGGCCTGTCCTGTCTTCTTATTTCACAGGACCTTCAGAGTGGCTGCTTATAGTCATTGGCCACTCCTGTCAGGGGAAAGTAGCAAGCACCCGAGGTGCCAAGCCACCTACCCCCACCCCCATGAGTCAAAGAAAAAAAGCCAGGTGCTGTGAGGCAATGAGCTATTAGAACACATGTGTGTCAAGCATCTCAGGTCTACCACACAACAATGTGCCTGCCTTAGATGTGCAAACTTTATGTTGTTTGACCTACAAATTACCCATGCTTTAAACCATGCATGATATTCACATTGCTGTCAAGTATTTCATGCTTATCATAGCAGAGCAAACATAGTAAAGCATCAAGATAGCATGATTAAAACACTAGAGAAATCCATCCTGGCCATGTTCTAAACCCCTGTTGGAGATCATTAACATTCAGATGCACATATCAAGGAGCACCCATATGGGTGAGCTTCAGCTGTAAGTGGACTGTGCATCAATCTGCAAAAGGTGGCAGGTCAGCTAATGAGATGACTGAGATGTGATCTGTTCCAACAACTCAGTTGGTTTAAGCACCCAGCTTCCAATCAACCCTGCCAGACAGTGGTGATGATGATGATAGAGGTTTTGGGGTGCATCAACTTCTAGGGTCATTTTGCGCCCATGCCAGACAGTGGGGTGAAGTTGCTGAAGGTGTTGGCTATTTACAATTCCAACAATGGTAAGCACCTGGTGGTAGCTACTGTGTTTATGGTCAGGGCAGACAATTGAGCATAGCTGCACATTCAAAATTTTACCACAAAACTCTGCAGTTGACATGGAATGTTATGATCACATGGTGGGGGTCACTGCTGACACAAGCACAGCTCAGCATTTGCTCTCATCCTCGAAATCCATCCACTCAGAAGGCTTGGACTAAATCCTTCACTAAGGCAGGCCTGCAAATGCTCCAAATGAGGCAGCCAGTTCCTCTGTATGGCACAATAGCTAACCTGATGGCCAGATGGGTATTCTCCAAGACTTTTCTAATGGTCACATTTGGATCCACCTGCTACCATTTACCCCTACTGCTATGCTATGGAGGGATGAAAAGCACAGTGAATGTAGAGTCTAAACTCCTATATTTTCAAACTATGGTGAATTTTGCTGTTTCATCCCCTGTGCCCCAATAAAACCTGCCCCCCCCCCCCCCCCCCCCCCCAGAAGCTGAGACTAAAAAATAACTCTGCCCAACTTAAGACTTAATAATCCAAAGTTTTTAAGATGTGTCTCAAATGTTGTCTTGCCCCTGCAGTAGCCCAAGAGAATTGTATGTTCTTTGGTCATCCTCCAAAGTCTAAGGTTTGGAAGCAGAGTCATGTATGTAAAACAGAGTATTTCCAGATCTACTGTTTCAAGCGGACTGGGCTATGCAGCATAAAAAATCCTGGCATTTGGATTTGTGCCCAAGGCACTGAGGTGGTTTACTGGGATATGCAGCATAACTTTTGTTCAGGTATTACATGTTATATGGTTCTGTTTGTTCTTAACATAGCAGCCACTTCAATGAATAAAACTTCAACTTCATGATTCCCTATGGAAGCAGTCATTTATGTTCAATTTGTTCTAAATTTCCTACTGTGTTCTTGCTGACCTAAAGCACAGAAATAAAGGCCAAGCTCTATAACATGCCTGATCTTAATAAAGCAAGGCAACAAACTGCATGCCTAGTCATAAACCTTTCCTGGGAACAAGTAGATGTGAATGATTGCTAAACACTTAAAGATCAGGCTTCAGGAACCATCAAGTGGTTAGACTAGGTTATTCAATATTAATTGCAGGGGCTTAAAAGAAAGCTTAATCATAAATTGTCCTGGTAAATAGCATAAATCACACTCATATTGCCGGTGTTCAGCCTGTTCTTCTTTGAAGTGATGCATCATTTTCACAGCTTGTGTTTTCCAATGTGCATGGACAAAATGGTTATGCTTGAAATCATTGTTGCCACTTATTGATTTCCATAATATTCTAGTGAGTCAGTTCATTTTATAGCAGAAGTGAACCTATCTTCTGAGCCTCATCTTCCCTGTCTGCAAAAAAATTAATACTGTGTTGTGGATAACTCTGTGATATCAGTGCACCAAACTATATGCTGATGTGCAACAAACTCAGGCTACACAAAACCAGACTGCATTTTAGACCTATCTTTACATGAAAAATACATTCTGTGTTTCTGCCTGACATCACATACTGCAACATCATAAGTCCTTCTGTTATTCATTGGAGTTTTCGGGCACGTCGACTGCAGTGGTCATTTTGCGCCCAATCATAATTCCTTCAAAACTTATTAGCTATCTAGCGCTGAAGTAAGTGATGACTGCGCCCCAAACTTTGAGTTCTCAGATTTGTAACATCCAAACACTCAACCTGTTGCAATGATGTCACAGCTATGATGGGTAAGTCAAGTGAAACATGCAACTTTGCAGTCTGTCCCATCCCCACCTACTATGTGCCTGCTGCTACATGCCAATTGGTTACCACAGTTAAACAGCAGCAGTCAGCAGTGCCCAGAAAGCAGACTGTCAACCGAGGCAAAAAAACCTAACCTGCTAAACTAACTGGTCAGGGTGTACTTTCCTACCTAACATTAGAATAAATCCACTGTACACCATTCGCCATGATTAAGGCAGGACATATCATAGATAATCACAATACAGGTAGATTCATGCTCTTACCTTTAAATTTTTTATAATTACGATGGTGAGCTCCCGAGTGCCGCACGCACACACCAGCAGTGAACTACCCCCTAAGGACACCTTTCATCAGGATCGCTTACACCCTCCCTAAAACAATTCACCAATGGATTTGGTCATTTTTGGTGGCCTTACAATAACATGTATCATTGAATGCATTGTGATAATCTCAATAGCCATATTCAATCACTCCTGCTCAACATTTTGATAAGCTGCCCCTAGTTCAAAGCTGCACTCAACCTCTACCCCAACCAACCACTCATCCAAATCTGCAGTGGTTTGTAGGTCTGGGCAAATGCACCTTTTCATTCTGCACCTGGCTTGAATGGGTGAAACCACTCAGCTACAATTTGCAACATTTCAAAGCCACACTTTGGTGCTAAAGAAGTAACAGTTCAAAAATGCATTCTTGCCAAAATCCAAAAACAAGATTTCAGCAACACCAAATGGGTCAAAGTTACATAACAGGCTTGCTGACCTTGCAGGCCACAACCTACAGAAATTGTTCAGATTCATTTGCCCAGATATACACATACCCACTTCGAGATGCATAAATCACACCGCAATTCCTAAAGTTGCAATGCCGAGATGAAAAATACAAAATCCAACCAACCGGAGGTCTCATTCAAAAGGATACACCATCAGCTTCTGTCCCATATCTTGGATCAAAGTCGCTGCCTGCTGTCTGTAGAAAAGTTCCTTTCTTATGTCTATTCCATCCTTCTTGCTTGGGGTATTTGCCAACTTTTCTTTGGGAAAGAACCATCTTTCCTGAGTCGCCATCACCGCCACAAACACCTAAGCGCAACTGACAAGATGGCGTCGCTGAACTGCGCGTCCCCATGCTCTCGTGTTTATCTGCAGAAATACAAAATTCCAATTTTTGGGCATCAGGGATAAGTTTTGTTAGAAGAATATTATTTTCAAAAATTTTAAAGTCATTTTTTTAAAATCAATAGCGTTATATTTGATATTGGATAAACTAAATTTGTGAAATATCTGCAGAAGTCAAGTACCAACAAAATGGGACAAAATTAATAACCGTTTACCAGAATCAACGTTATATAACTAAAATAGTCCTATCAGCACTAACTGAACCAGCATGTCATAGCTAATGGCGTCTGAGTTCCAAAACATTCACGAGCCCACGTCAGTTTGTTTTAAAGTATATTTCATCATAATAATAATGGCCCTTGCTGATGGGCTTTGATATCCTAGATTCTATTAAGATATTTCGATTTCCTCCCACATTTTGATGATTGTTTCGCCTATTTGCTGGAATCCAAGCCAATCTGGTCCATGGTATTTTTTCCAGACAGTTGCTCCATGTATTTGGTGCATCAATCAGGCATTACGGTAGCGAATTCCTTAAATTGTTGGTGAAAGCGTCCATATTGGTGACAGTAATCCAATCGATAGTGAAGTGCTTTATTTTGGTTCTAATGGATGCAATTTGGGTATCATGTTCATTTTGGATTTTTCACTATTATTTTTGGTGATCGGGTAATAAGGAAGTCAACGAAACACATGACAGCTAAAAGCAGCTAGATACTCCTTCGCTCAAATGCGTCATGGACGTTAGGACGTAATGGTTGCGTAACATGGTGGAGAGCGTGGGGGTTGATGCAAGTTTCCCCCATAAAGTCATGGTGAGGGGACGCCAACATTGTGTTTCAGAACCCCAAAACCTAAAAGCTGCGAAAGCCAAGGGAGGTTACTTAAGTGCTCGCAAGCCTTGATCTGTCTCGGGCATCAAGCTCTTAAGTCATCACGCTCCAGGGGTACCACGAAATACTATAAAGCTTTCATTTGCGGTAGGCACCGAATTCCAGAGGCATCGCGGTGTCCGCCTCTCCCTGACAAGATACTTGATCGGCCCTTGGGGAAGGGATGCCAAAACTATCATTTTGGGGACCTGCGTCTTTTTCAATGGCACAAAATTATGGGGGCCAGTAAAGAGCCTCAAAAACCTAGGATCCCAGAAAACCCCTGAGCCCCAGAGCCTAGGCTAATTTCACAAGAAGCCAAATTTCAAGGTGCCCTCATAGCGAAGAAGCAGGTGGTGGGGGCCTTGTTTGCAAAGTGCCTAAAAGTTCTTCGTGATCGACTATCAACGGCCTGATTGGAGAGCCCGTTGGGTTGAAGGTCGAAGGGAGGTCATTCTAAGGAACCCCAGCCCACAGTGTCGGTTCCTCGAATTTCGGTCAGAGAGACTGCAAAATGCAATGCAATGAGTCTCTAGGCTAGTTAGAGATCACCAGACACGACCACCACGGGGCCAAGTACCCAGGTGAGAGGGCCTGCCACATCAGGGAGGGGATCGGTGCATGATGCATCATTCCCTTTAAAGGCTTCCGGATGGACCGGGGGCTGCGGCTAATGGGGATTACGTCATGGCGTCGGGTTTGTGCCGCTGTGTGAACTAATCCAGCCCTATCACCAGGCCGAAAATCGCGCAGGCAAATTTGCAGCCCGAATTATTCTCCACGCATACCAACTGAGAAAACAAAATTTTGAAAATTATCACTCTGATTTGTGGTCGTTTGCGCATGTCGAAAGCCGCCGGGTACTAGCTGTTCGGACCAACGCCGCGCGGCCAGTGGAAGACAAAATGCCGTGCGTCGGTGTTTTGTCTCTTAGGAGTACTTCTGATGGGTTCTGCAGAAAGGACGAGCATCCCGAGCCAAACAGGGGGTAGGCAGGTTCCTCAGCGCCACGTTTGTTTGCCATCCTAGCCACGATGGAAGTAAGACCCATCAAAACGGCACAGGCCTGACACGTGTGCACGCATTTGACATATGAAGACATGTGTCGACCACGCTGTCGCTTTGGTGATTAAACATGCTACTGTACAAACCATTCAGGATAAAACTGTTTGCGCCTCGGATAACCATCTATAAACCATACGCGAGACCTTTTTTCGGCGATCACATCGGACACATTTGCTGCGCATTGCACCCACTAATAAGGTTGTCACAAAGCCGCAGTGCCACATGGGCTTGAAATGAGGTATCAGTTTTTCGTCGGGTCGGGTTGCTGAAGGTGTTGGCTATTTGCAATTGCAACAATGGTGCGCACCTGGTGGTAGCTACTGTGTTTAGGGTCAGGACAACACGGTTTGGCTCCTAAGAGTACTTTTTGCATTGTGCCGTGTCATTTTTTTTCTGCGATGGTCGTGTCGGATGATAAAAACATTGATCCTTGACGCCGGGAAAGCCAACTTAAAGGGCTGAAATATGGGGAGAAATCAGGTGTTCTGGTAAGTTACGTAGGCCTTGTGGGCTGAGCTCTTCGCCCACACCGATTTTGAAAAGCGTCAATCCTGCGACTAGCCACCGAGCCCGAGCGTCAGCTGGCTGTGGCTTTGGCCGCATGTGCCATCTGCGTGAGCGCAGCGCCGGCTCGGGGCCGTCGAGGACCGGAAAGGCCTGCCCCACGCGTTTCTGAGAATACCGCGCGTGGCAAGGGGGGGGGGACGCCTCCCGTCCCACTTGGCCCGGGCGAGGGGCGGTGGTAAAATTTCAGGATGCGATAAAAGAAAGTCGGCTTTCTCCAACGATCTGCAGGGGCATACTTCTGCAATGAGGGTTGAGGGATCGCACCGTGTAAAACATTCTGAAAACATCCCCCCCCCCAATGTGTGCATCTCAAATTTGGCCCAATTTTATCTCTCAAAGAAGGGAACCTAAAATCTCCTATCGATTTGGGCGGTCTTCCACCTATCTGCAATGAGACAACGTAACTGGATATGTTGGTGATACTCGACCTTCGGCCGCATGCCACCGCACTGTCACGGCCGCCTCTTGGTAACGCTTTTGGTTTCCGTCGCTAAAAATGACTTAAAATTAACCGAAATGGATATTTCCACCCAATTGGATCAGTAGCAATCAAAATAAACGCCTCACCACCGATTGGATTACTGCTACCAACATAGACGCTTTCACCGACGGTTCAACAAAGTTGCAAAACGAAAATGTCCAGAAAGAATACTTCCTTCCAGATTGCCTGAGTGTCCACCAAGTGGGTGAAGCAAATCATCAAGATATCGTAGGAAATCAAAAATGTATGCTACAACCTAAGATATTCAGCCCACCAACAACACGACCATGTTCTAAACCAAACTGACATCAACTTCGAATGTTTTAGGATGCAGATGTCGTTATTCACATCAGAGTTGCGTTCTGAAAGCGAGTCGCTGATTAGCATTGAGTTTCGTACATGCCAACACATCCAGGGATGTAGCCAGCGTATGTATGTGCGGGGGGACGCAGTGGAGATATGTTTATGTGTGTCTGCAGTGTTTATGTGTGTCTGAGATCACCAATGCTGAGCAGTTGGTTCTGAGTCGGCTTGGATCCTGGGGACTTATTTACAAAGCATGGACAAGGCCGGTGTCCGCGATTGCTACTGAAGGCCTCCTGCGTCGGCCGGGGCCCCTGAAACAAGGTGGCTTCCTGTATCAAGACACAAAATTATTCACTGGAAAGCCCGCGTTGACCATGGCTCCTAATCTACCAGACGCACGTTTTGCTCAATAGGAACGGGACGGGACCTGAATGTTAGAGAGCCGCTTGCGTTGATCGAGGTCCTCTTGCCTGACATAGAATGTAAATTGGAGAAATGACGATGAAATAGTTCACGAGACAACGGAAGGGGCTGGCCAGCCACGGGCTCTGGTACCGAACAGATCCCTTCAGGGCCCCTGGGCCTGGGCCCTAAAATGGACCCGGTCACTAATTGAGCCGGACGCCCGATGGCCCTGGCTGCGATCCATGCTGCGCTACATATACGTGCTCGGTTGGAATGTTTTACCGTTGTTTTAATTGTCTAAAACCGTTTGGTTCGATGATTTTGTGATCGGAGCTGCACAAAGCAGGATTGTTGTGCGTGCTTTAGGACTCCGCCTTCCTATCGTGAACCTCCGATCCTACGGTGGAGCTTTGTGGGAAAAGTTGCATGTACCGTAATGTCTGGCACGGTCCCCCTGCCCTTTGATCTCCCTGACATTGAACAGTCGCTATCGCTGGCCGCAGACCATCCAAGTCAGAAGGCAAACAGCGAGCGCACATAGACGCAGCCAAGATCGACTCACTGGGAAGCCCCACCTGCTGTTTTTCGATTAGTGATAAGTACTCTCTGCTAGCGTGTGCACGGTGACTTGAACCCCCATACCGCCACGGGGGTTGGAATTGCTAGGGGCTGATACCAATTAAGCTGCGGAGGGCGACAAGCTACGCTTTTGGTTACGATGTAATTCATTTTGGTGATTGCCCATGCCCTTCCATTTGTGATCGGACGTTTTAGCCAAAATGTCTGGCGCGGTGTATTATGTTATCCCCTGATGCTAATAAGCATTTTGGTGATAAACTGGCTGTACCAGCTTGCTGATTCAGTGGTGATCGGAGTGTGTATTGGTGATGTAACTGGCATTTGGTTCTGCCAATTGAATTTTGTCCAGAAGGGCAAGGAAGCAACGCGGCAACAGCAAAGACACGCGACCAAGGGAAAACGAAAGAGGGGGGGGAGCAGAGAGAGAGAGAGAGGGAGAGAGAGAGCAGGAGAAGACGATGAGAGAGAGATGAGAGAGAGAGAGAGAGAGAGAGAGAGATGGGAGATGAGAGGAGCGAGGAGCGAGCGAGGAGGCGAGCGAGCGAGCGAGAGAGCGAGCGAGCTGCGAGCGAGCGAGAGGAGAGCAGAGCCGAGAGTAGAGAGCGATATCGATATAAGAGTTATAGATCTATATAGTAGAGAAGTATATAGATAGATATATGATATATATCTATCTATCTATCTATCTATATCTATATCTATATCTATATCTATATATCTATATATATATATATATAATGGGGTAAAAATGGAATAAGTACTCTCGCAACAGCAATTATTGCGACTGTCCAATCATCGCCTTCCAGTCCAAATGTTCACTTCCAAACACGGTGGGGACAACAGCCACTGGACCCGTGTGCAAGCGGTCTGAGGGCTGGCGGCCGGTTGATAATTGACAAGTCCAACAGCGTACCCCCGGCAAGTTGGGCATCACCGTCCGAAGTGGTACAAACGCAGCATGTGTGCATGCATGTCCACATGCCAGAGTTGTACCGATCGTCTCATCGCTCTTCGGTACCACTTGACGCATCATGAGGCGCACCACCTCGCCACCGATCCCGAGTGCCAGCTGGCGGTGACTTTGGCCGCACGTGCCACCTGCGTGAGCGCAGCGTCGGTGCGGGCCGTCGGGGACCGGAAAGGCCTGCGCCACGCGTTTCTGAGAATACCGCGCGTGGGACGGAGGGTACGGCGCCCGTCCAATCCGGCTCGAGCGAGAGGCGGTGGTGAAATTTCAATATGTGGGAAAAGGAAGACGGCTTTCTCCAGCGACCTGCAGGGGCGTACTTTTGCAATGGGGATTCAGAACCATGAAATTTATCATTCATTCATTCAGATTCAGACCATGAAAAAGTGTGAAAACTGCCCCAAAAAACAAAGTGTTTTACCCCGGATTTGGACAATTTTTATCTTATAGAGCAGGAGGCTGAAACTTTAATATTGAGTTTGGGCGGTCTTACATTTAATCTGCAGTGAGGTGCGTTACTGGACATGTGGCGATACTCGACGTAACTGCCGCCCGTCATGTAAAACACTTGAAATGGAAGCTTGAGAGTTCTATTACCGACAGTAATAAGGTGGTCAACACATGCCTCCATATCTCACATGCATGCATGCGTGCTACGTTTGTGCCGTTTTGGCCGGTCTTACGTCTAGCCTGCAGGGGGTCCCTTACTGAACGTGGAGCAACCTAGCCGAAGTTGTGCCTCATAATGCTTGAGTTGGCGACACGAAAGCGATGCGACGGTTGGCACAGCTCTGGCATTTGGACATGCGTGCACACGTGCTACGTTTGCGCCAGGTCTAGCGGCGTTGCACCCAACTTGCCGGGAGGTCCGTTGTTAAACTCATTAATTATCAACCGGCCGGCCGCCAGCCCCCAGACCGCTTGCACACGTGCTCAGTGGCTGTTGTCCTCACCGTGTTTAGGAGTGGACATTTGGACTGAAAGGTAATGGTAGGACGGCCGCAGTTGCTGTTGCGGGAGTGCTTACTACATTCCGACATCTATTTAACGTTTACATTGTGTGCGTGCCTGTGCTGCACGCAGCGTTTCTTGACATTGCGCGCCTGCTCGGGTGCATCTTGCCTCCGGTCATAGACCGGGCGGCCGCTGACCCGCCGGCCGACCGCTGCCCGCCACCTGGTGGTCGCCGGACGCGAAGGAGGTCCGTTAGCAGACCTTTGCTGGTCGCACAGACCCTTCGTCCCTCAGGGCGAGGGTTAAGCCGTTCTGGTAAAGAATAGTCCGGTGTCGAAAGCCACCGCCGCAGTCCGGCTTCATCCCTACCCCCCCCCCCCCCCCCCCCCATTTCAACGGCTTTGGACAGACGGTACGTAACTCAGGCATTTGCGTTGACACTCGATGAAACAGAGCGTGCCCGCAGAATGTCATTCACTCGCACTATTATTACCCCAGGCGACGTCGCGCTCGTACAGAAAACGATGTGTGTACCAACCGCCAACATTCCGTTTTACACACGCGTGCATATGTTCTAAAACAAGTAGCTATGTGATGTCGACACTCATAAGATAGCATTTGAAGCTGTCAGACAGTTCGTGGCATTTATTTTGCATTGAGCGTCCATATTGCGCTCATATGGAGCGTCCAAATCTACCCGCCATATTGTTCATGGCGCATATTGAGTTTACGAACGCGATGTAAAAAGTAAAATACCGGTTGTGAACCTAACCCTGTTCACCTTCCAACCCCCTTATTCTAGCAGCTTGCGCTAAGTTATTCGCCGCCGCCAACGAGCCGGATCGCCCGCCCTAATCCGAGGGTCGAGTCGGGTGACCCTTCTAGTGCCACCCCCTGTGCAGAAGGCCTTCTCTGTGCTAACCAAGCGACTGAAAATAGCTTCACTTTGACAACCAACACCAACACTTCGAGCGACTAAAATGACTAATTCCGACAGCGAATCCGCTCAGACGATGGGGGAACTGAGCTCCACGAGTCAGAGGCCCCTGGGAGCGGTAGTGAAAAAAGAGCCCCGGTACGGAAGAGGCCCATGACTTACAGAGGTGGCGAGGAGCCCAACTTTCTGGCTTTAGGACCCAGGGCCCCGTGCCGGCGATGGGAGCCCGTAACGTTTTTCGAGTGAGAAGATCCAACGTTAGAAGTGTTGTCGAGTGGAACTTTATGCGTTAGAAGTTCCTGCAGTAGAAGTAATGTCGCGAAAGTCTGCATTAGAAGTTTTATCTCGGTAAAAGTTTTAGTGTTAGAAGTTTTTCACTAGAAGTAATGTCCGCGTGGAATTATCTATCATAGACCCTTTGACGCGTAGAAGCATTAGCGCTCAGAACTACTCCGTTAAATGTTTTGTTGCGTGAAAGTAATATCGCGAAGAAGTATTTCCATAAGAAGCTATGTCGTGGTCGTCAGCAGTAATTGCGTAAGAATTTCTGTAGTGGTATCGCCGCGCAGGTACCGCTCGGGGACGCACCCAAAGGGGAACGAACCGTTCTGGGAAGCAACCGGAGGGGGCCGTTCGGGGAAAGAAACAGCAACGGGTACTCGGGGCGTACTAACTGCCCACAGAATTCTCTTCAAAACATTACATTGGTAGGTGTTGGCTAGTCATAACGCTTCCGGACTGTTCCAGCATGCCTTTTTAAATGTGAGTGGTTACCAGCTGCCATTGTGAAAGCAGTGCCGTAGAAGGGCACAAATCCCCGAAGCATAGCAAGAGCCCGTCTGCGCTGGCGCTCAGAGGCGCAACTGGAATGTGCTCGCGTTGTGGATGGGGCTCTGGCCCTCTCTCATGCCGCTCCTATTGGCACGAATTTCGTCGATGGGCTTAGTAACAAGCTTTATCAGCTTCTCCAAGATTATCCGGCCTGAGTGTCGCACTCTAGTTCATGGAAAATATATTTATCAACATTGGTTTGCCTTTCAATTCTGGCGTACATTTCTTTTTAAAGCAGACGTGAAAACAATACAAAAACAAGATCAGGCAACGTGCATCCCAACACTCACGAGGATTTGCCGGTTGTGACACATGTGACAGGATCGTCCAGGGGCGCTAAGCACTACGCACTAGGTTGGAGCCCTGTTGCATTCCTTACGTACGATTTTTCATACACGCTCTATACATAAAAGAAACCAGCGTACATCGGCTAGAACTGTGGGGACTGGACACAGCATGCAAGCTCAGCACGTGCTCATCAGCGACGCGCCGGCGCACCTAACGTGTGACGTGTAGCAGCTGACGGCTGACATGGCCGATACATGTATTTATGATCCCGGTCTCTTCTGGAACAACAGGGTAAGTTATTGGAGCTATTCGAAGGTAGCCGGGGGCGAGTCTTCAGTCGTCTCCTCATGCTGTGTTCAGCTGCAGACTGGCATACCCGGCTGCCGACCGTAAGCCTGCGTCACATGGAGACGCGGCCCACAAACCGACAGGTGCTTTTACAGCTCTAATCACGTGTGTTTGGCTGACTGCTATAGTTTCCTAAAATTACACCGCTGTTCACACACAACAAATAAAATGCATACTTTGAAAAACGATGCCCTTGATCGGCGGGATAGTTTCTTGTGCTTGTATTCAAAGAAAGAAGAATGATAAAATTTCGATGGGCTGGCCGCCACCCATACACGACGTGGGGCGCCGTTTCATGAGAATAACAGTAAAAACACAATAATGGTTTAGAAATTGGTAAAATATCTTTAAAATGCATCCAACAAATCAGTAATCTAGCAAATTACCGGTGTTTTCATTCCTGAGAAAATCTTACATGGACTACTATTCGGGTCAAACCTGGGCCTGCGCCTGCTTTAACGTGGCCGAGCTGTTCCCGCCAGTCGTACCGACAGCTCTTAAAACGGCTGACCGCTTCACATTTCACCACTCCGCGGGGCATCATGTGACACTTGCAGCCACGCGCCGGGATCAAGGCCCCCCAACCCACCCGTTGGCACCCTGTTGGGCACTGCTGGGCCTGCGAGCACGCACGGTGCCGCCGCCGTGTGGGGCGCGCGTGAGCACTCGAGGCGTCGCTGCGGACATGCGTCGCTGCCGGGAGGGCCCGTGGCCGCCGCCGCCGCGCCCGGATCGGACGGCGTCTGCTGGCGCAGCGCCAGCCGGAGGGCACGTTCGGGCGCCACCTCGGCGCACGACACCAGGTTCCCGTAGCGCGATTCGCTGGAGTACTTTTTTCGCGCTCCCTGCAACAGGACAACGTCTCAGGCACACTCGGTCGATGAGCACACACAGTTTGCTGTATTTTCCGCTCCAAAAATCCCGGCATCGACAGCTGTATCGCTCCTTTAAAGCAGTTTTGATCAATGTTTGTAGCGGCCGATCATGGCGCATAGGTGAAGAACTCAACATAAAAGCGAGACATACGGATGGCAGCCATCACTACATGGAGCTGTTCCACCTTTAACACATTATAACGTCAACAATTTGTATGCGTCTGGATAGTTGGATCTACAAACGCAACAACTTAATCTAATTTTATACCTAGCACAAAAAATATAATATCAAATAGATAATGACTTAAACAGCACCCATGTGGTATACACCGCGCTTGGCTGGAGGGCATATTCCCTCCCTGAGATCCGCAAAACAGAGTTAGAGGCGTCAAACTTACAGGGTACGTAGGGCTCACAATGAGCACATTTGTGCCAAATATTTAGGTCCATACGTTATGACTTTCGGGTCTAATAATACCAAACTAAGTAAAACCCCAGATCGTTGTCCGAAGTCCCCGAAAACCTTTTTACGTAACCAGCTTTAACATAGCATACTTCTCTACGCAAAAGTTTGTTTACATATCGGGCCATTGGCCGTGTGTGGCATTCAGTAGATCACAATGACGACAGCCCTTTGAATTATACTGATATTTCCATATGAAATATGCGCCCAAAACTACTCTGGACGAGGTGTTCCCCACAGAAAAGCTTAATCGATGTCATTTTAGGTAGGTGGTCTGCCTTGACCTTCATGAAGTCAACTTAGGACTTTGTTGACGTCCAGGTGATCAAAGAATCTGAAATGATCGTCATAAACTATCCCGTACAGACAGCTTTCCAGCAAAAAGGCGGTTGGGTTTTGGCCTTAACATGACTGTTATGTGGGAACCAAGGGCAATTTAGTCATTAAGTCATTAGTCATAACATTAGTTGTAATGCTAATTTTTATTGTCCGCATGTCTAAAAAAAACAACTCAAAGTAGGATGACTTCTTCTAACATTCCGTTGTCGCATCAGTTTGAAAGACTCCTTAGGAGTTGTCTTCGATGACAGCCATGGCCCGACTTTGAACTTCTACAGGTCAGAGCCTGATGAGACACATCCAATTTGTATGTCAAAATATCGGTATGCGATGGCCTACAGCTTATAGCAAGTTTGGCATGGCTGCACCGCACCGTCTGGAATTTATTCTGGAAAACCTTGTGGTGGTCAAGTGGACCTGTATCCAACCAAGTGTTTGTTTAGGTACAATGCTGTGAACTGCGCATAGAAATGGAACACCTAAATCTGTGTTTTGTGATCCCATTGCATCAATGAATTTCACAGCCTTACTGTCAAAAAATTAAATTCAACGGAGATCCAGCTGTGTCAGACGGCATTTTTTGTCTGCTGCCTAAAAATCTTAACTCACAGTAGCACAACTGCGCTGAGGCATAATATCATCGTTACAGGTTGCTCCATTGTATGTTCCCAAACGCTGTTGACTTAGCGACTTAGTAGATTTTGCACGGAAATTGACGCTTAAGTATTGATGCAACCATGACGAATTTTTGACCCATGGCAGAGCCCTTGTTTCATGCTTATCAGACATGAAAACAGACTGCCCAGGCCGGCCTTTGATTCTGGGGCCCACCCAAATGAAAGCACTCTTTCGTCGCGTTCCTAATCGCTGCTTACTTGCGGAGGTTATTAATAGCTTGGTTTGCGAGGAATAAACAGCCTCACCTTTTCATAGCGAACATAAGCTGCTGACCACAATTATGCTTTTATCCTGATCGCTGGTTTACGATCAAGTTAATCATGTCCGTTCGTGTTTTACAGTACACGCGATAGCGAATGTCACGTGTGTTTCTACACAATTAAAATACCTGCAGAGAAGAAGCTCGCGAATGGCTCAGCTCTACTAAAAGAAGCGTCGCCAGCGATTGCACATCCTCTTTTCTGAAACAGATGGAATATTAGCACATAATGAAAGTCAACACTGTCGTCTTCAACATTACACCAATGTCGGCTTTCTAAAAAAGCTGTGAATAATTTGGTGGTGGTAGCAGCATATACGCTTAGTGCTGACGATGTTTCTGCATTCCAGTGGTAAAGCCACCTGCAATTGGTCCTCGCATAGCATTGCCAATGTTCTTCAGATATTGACACGTTTAAACATGAGGGATGACGGGACTTCGTGCACGCTAAGAGCCGACGGTGGGGGGATAATTATTCCCACCAGCCAATCCAGTTCCACACAGAATAAGACAAAAGCAAAGCGCAATCAGATGACTTTACCTATCCTGAACGAGATTACGAGCATTTTAAATCAGAGGTAAGGGCCGATGGTACGTTAGGGCATATTGGGCAACGAGTGACGCCGCAGGCCAAGCGTGTTGTAAAATTGAAGGGAATATTCCGCATTTCAAGATCAAGCATCATATGTGATGAAATAAGATCACTTCTGTCTCTTGGTATATTTTTTCATGGGAAAGAGAGCTTTAGACAACACAAGTTCTCTGTTCAGTAAGTATGCTCCTCAATACGCAATTGTTTGATTACGTCATCCTACCTTGCACAACATTGATTGAGAGTTAACTGAAGGCCGTTATGTCCGAAAATCGTGTTCACGAACGTCCGACATGAATGACTCGACAAGTACATTTCTATCGGCCTTGATCACCGCATGGCCAATGGAATGACAGGATTTGTAGGACTTTATGGCGTCATGGATGCCTATGTGGCCTTGAAATGGTTCCTCCGAAATAGTCTGCACATCTTCGCAGGTGTGTAGCTCAGAAACAGGAGGGGTTTAGGTTTCAAGAAGAGCAGGGTTTGAACTGCACCGAATGATCTTCAGGATGACTGTTTTACTTCAAAATCGCATGCAAATGTGGGGCACTCCCTTTCAACGGACTGTTCCAAATTTGTATGAGTTTCCAACTGAAGTAACAATCTGGAAGCTCATTCTGTTTTTGGGACGGTGCATCGAACACGCAGGGCTCGGCCATGAGCAAGATTTTAGTGGGGTCACTCTAATCCCCTCCACACCCGTGACACAGACTGCAGACCTTGCCCTATGCATTAAGTTGTATACCAGGTAATGTATTCTGAGCCATGTGCTATGCATGGTTTTGTTTGCAACACGTGAGTTGTCTTAGAGAAGTGGAAGTCAAACAGCAGTACTAACAAGCGTACTCGCACAACGAGTTCATCAGCAAGACATTATGTTTCTACCATGAGACGATCAATCGGGCGATTGGTAAACCGCATATTGTTCCTTAGAATGGTGCATTTTCGCATGCATCGCTTCAACAAGCGGTCTGTAGCATCGATTTCATATGCGAAGTCATTTTTTATCATTAGGCGCAATGGTTCGGTGTTACCTGTGGCAACCGCCCCCACCCAGCACACGGTAAGTGCAACGCCGGGTGTCGGTTTATGACGATATTTCGACCGGCTCGCGCTTCACAAACCCAGATTTTCAGGGAAAACTTTTCCTATGCCGTGTTCTTTTGGGCTGCAGCGCCTAGGAATGCCTTTGTCTCACTTGGTTTTGTTTCTGATGACACATCCTTCATTGTACGAGCTCGCGTGCTCCTAGTTCAGAAACGAGAGGTTTCACGTCTTAAAAGGGCCTAACTACCGGGAATGATGTTTCAAATGGCTATCTCACTTTTCAAACCCCGAACAAACAGAAACTAAGTCATTACGAGAGTGAAATGAAGCAAAGAGGAATTGTTCAACTGCAGTGTTATGAATCGTTCGGAATACTTTTTTGCAAACATTTACTTTTCTTTTTCTATTTGCTTTTATTTTCCCCTGCTGTCATAGCTTTCCGAACTTGACGAAGTTGGCCGCCATCTAACAGGCATCACGTGCGCACGCCACAACTAGGGACAGCATCGCAGCAAAGTTTTAAGCACCATCTATAAAATCGAAGACAAAACTAACTTTTCGATGACCTAAACCGCTTGTGTCTGCTCCGGCTGCTGAGGGATTGGCAGCAATGAGGAAGACACCCATCAACGGATGGATCTTGCTTTCTTGCCGACAGGTGACCGGTTACACAAATCGGCCATGCAACGACACATATCGGTAAAACTTCAGCAAGCATTGTCTGGTCTTTCCTTCTGTCGAAGTGTGGTGATTCCCTGTCGTCGCCCCGGCTCCGGTTCGCCAAAACTTGAGCCTGTTTTCGACACGTGTTCTTCAGCTTTTAGCTGAGTGGATAACTGTAGGCTTCCTTGCTAATCAAATGTGGAGCTCAAGTTGTAGTATAATTGCAAAGATGCAAACGAACCGACTAACTGCAGCAGGCTGCATACAGAAGTCCTGAAAGCATTAAGCACAGCTTTTAAGGAACTGAGCTACTTGTTGTTGACAGCCGCCTGTCGGCACGACCAGTGGTCATAACACATAGTACTGGGTACGACCAGTGGTCATGAGACATAGCTCGACAATGGTGGAACTGGCCGGACCGGACCGGGTAGAGCCGGGCCGGGCTGGGCTGCAGGTGCGACAACACACCACAGTTGACTGGCGTGGCGACTCGCTCGAGAGGCGGCCTCGCTCGTGACCACAGGGCCCGGCAACCAGTTACGAGTAACATTTCACGGAGCGTCACTGCCCGGCTACGAGGCGATAAAAGCGACGATTGATGCTTGTCGATTATGCATTACCAGCCTCCAAAACTAGTTTATAGGCCACTGACTGAACGGCCCCAGGCCTGTGATTGTTTGATGAGACCTGTGAATGACCTCAGGTGGTCACCTGTACGAGTCAGGGAACAAGTGTTGGCAGCAAAAGTCCATCAAAAACAAGGACAGAGCGCATCAGAGCTGGGGCATCAGGGCATCGGGCGTGGTTCGTGACACGCTATAGCGCATCACTTATGACAAGTGCTTCACCGATCCGCGCGTTGGTTCGACTTGTCATACCGAACAGCATTATACCAACATTTGTCTAAAATGCGCATGGCACAAGGTACGGCGAGTTTGTGATATGAGCTTTCTTCGTTTTACAGCTATGTTGCGAAATCTTACGGGTGTGGGTACAGCTGTGGAACAAAAACCAGTACAGTGATGCGTGAGAGATGCAGTGCTAAGTGACTCAGAGAGATACGGTTGAGAAAAAAAACAGTCTACAGAAAGTTTGAAGCGCATTCACCGATAGAAATAAGCGTCAATTGTCTATTTTAAGAGAAAGCCATCATGATGACCTCGAACAAGGATCATAGGTCAGGAATCGTCAAATTTTCAAACTTCAATTTTTTACAACAGTTGCAAAAATTATGTTAACTCGTCTATCCAATATTTTAGCATCATGTATAGAAATGTTCAGAACTTATTTTGAAAAATATTAGGGGGTATCTGAATAAAAGTGTTCTTTCACCCCTCCACGTCGGGAGAGGATCAAACTGAAGGGACCTAAAACAGGAAAACTTACAACAAACCATAGCAGGCGTACATGAATGCGGGCAGGTAGTTCCAATAAGTGGCTACTTACATTCGAATGCTTACTGAGTACGTGCGGATTTACGTAACAGGGGTTGGTAGGTGGACGTTCAGGATCCGGGCCCAGCAACACCTTTCATTTAGCGTCACAACGTGCAATTATCTTCGTGTAACATGGACGAGTATGCACGACACTTACGAGCGATAAACGCAGCTCAGTCCTGGCATCCACCTGGCGTCATCTCCAAGAAACAGCAGTTCACCAGCATAGATGGCAGCGGCAGCGACCAGGGACGGCGGGCGGTATTCGCCTCCGATTCGACAGCTGGCTAAGTCGAGCAGGAAGTGACACGTATGTATGTACCTCGGATTCTAGGGGTGCGGAATGGTGCGCAGTCAACAGTTGGTCAGGTCAGGCAGGTAGTGAGAGGCGTGTGTGTATCTTGGAATCGAAGATCACAGACCAAATTCTATTACATATGTTTAGTAATGGGTATGCCACAAAGCAACTTAGTTCTGAGTTTTACCGGGGTACCGTAGAAGCCACAAACATGCGCATATAGAACACTCATGTATATGCTTTCAATGCCGTGGGGCTCATTTGCCTCGTGTAAGACAAGTGAGTCACTTAGCATCCCATGTGGGGTGAATCATTCAACTACCAGTGATATCTTTATGTTAAACGGCTTCGACTGCTGGTGACAAGCTGCGTGGCATAACAAAAAAAGAAGAAAATTATCGCAGGGCGTACGTAGCTTAAGGGACCAGCTCCAAATGGCGATCTTTATAGAGCTTGAGTGTGTTTCCAGTGATGCATAGTGATCTGCATAACCATAATCAGCTTTTCCTGTTTCGGTCTCCGGCCCAATATCGCAAGGATCAGCTTAGCACTGCCCCACAAAGCCATGATCTCCAACGTCTTCGATTGGATCGCAGAGTAAGACATAATAAGCCATCACACACAAGACGAAATACGGGATCCTCGTTACCTGGCACGAGGCAACACACGATGTTTGGCCTCCCCAAGCCGCGAGGGCGCCACTCGGTTAGCCAGCGCGAGGGGACTCGTCGATTGGCTGCAACACAAGGTGCCGCTGGCCGGCGTCGGCCGGGTACCTGGCGCGAGGAGAGCAGTCCGAGCCGGTGCAGCAG
The DNA here is from genome assembly GCF_011947565.3 of Pollicipes pollicipes. Lineage (NCBI taxonomy): Eukaryota > Metazoa > Arthropoda > Thecostraca > Pollicipedomorpha > Pollicipedidae > Pollicipes > Pollicipes pollicipes. Next base: position 37,418,320 of record NW_023597054.1, on the reverse strand, counting down.
CAGCGACAGCACAGCCGCCGGATGCACCCGCACCAGACGGCAGTCCGTCACGCGCAGCACGCGCAGCTCCATCTGCAGCAGGCTGGCCAGGGAGTAGCCGTCCTTGGTCAGCTGCAGCAAGGTCCTCGCCTGCAGCCGGCGGGCGATCAGAGTCGTCAGACCGTTGCGCCGTCCCGTCAGGTAACCGGAGTCAACAAGAGCCAAGACAAGTCATCCAAGTCAAGCTCATATCGGGCTCAGGAGGACACCGACGTGACGACTAAAACAGTGATCAGGGCATCGGGGCCAGGAGGACACCAGTATGGGAGGCGCAGAAGCCCAGGGAGCAGCCGCTCTTTGGTCTACCGACATCAGTTAACCAAACGAAGAGCACCGGTGTGGAACCTAAGACAACATGCGTCTACAATTCAACGCAACAAAATTTTAAACACCCAGAGAGTGATGCCAGTTTTTACAAATCAGAAGTGATTCTTGTGGCCGAACTGGAGATCAACATGACGAACTTTTAATGCGGCACATTTGCTAGCGGCGTAAGCGTGGGCACAGGAGGCACGCGCCCCTCTTAGGTTCCGAGAGGCGGCCCCTCAGGACTAATGGACTCGGGACTCAGGACTCAGGGCTCAGGAACAGTCGGCTCCGTGCTTAGGAACAGTCGTGTTCGGTCTGCGCCTGGTCTGGGTCTGGTCAGGTCTGGGTCTCAGGACCCATTTCCCCAAGCAGGGCTAAGACCGGGGCCCCGCGATTTACTTGGTCGGAGCTCTTGAAGTCAACGAGAGGCCCTGGGTTGCTCAGGGGCCCGGAATGCCCGACAGGGGCCCTACGTTGGCAAGGGGCCTCGAGTCGACCAGGGGCAGAGCTCGATGGGCCGAAGACGGGCCCGAAGGGCCTCTTGGGACCAATCATCAATTGCATGATTACAGGGTACCAAAGACTGGTTATGGGTAATATTAAGGACCCTGGCCCGCGGGGCCGTGCCCTCAAATGTCAGCCAGAGAGCCTCTTGCACCTGACTAGGACGATGCGGGGCCCTATTACAGTCAAAGACCACCAACATCGCACAGCCGACTTCGTGTGGTATGAGCCCTGGGGACCCATTTCAAAGCAGACACAAGGACCGAGACCATAATTTGCCGCGACCAGCGCCAACAGTACCGAACGTCTTTAATGAGTCTTTTGGCAACGATCTATTAAACAAGCATCATGCGTATAATAGGCAGCATTACACGCGATACGCATACACGTATATGACGTATTGTATGCGGTAGTTGTATTGTGTTGCGCAAACCGTTTCGCACGCATAGCCTTTGACATGTAGAGGTCTTGACCGCAGAGGATTTGTGAATACAAGTGATGCTATTACGTTTAATCCTGGCAGTTTTTGCGCTAGCAGCAATGTTACGCAGAAGTTTAGCCAGTAACAGTCGAGCCATTTGAACAATTGGGGATGCACAAGTTCTTTTTCGCGTGCAATTTTTTTATGGTGCAAGTTTTGTCAGCTGATGTGTTGTGTGGATGTTTTCCAGACTCAGTTTACACCCATGTCGCATATGATGTGCACAGGTGCTGTCAGTAGAAGTTAAGAGCTACTCCGTCTAAGCTCGTTACACCGCTGTTTTGCTCCTAGCTGTTTTAATGTGGAGTGGTGGCTATTGCAGACATCGCTGATGCTGGTACCGAGGGGATCGTGAACTATGCGGTCTAAATGAGTGCTGCAAACACTTTGGGCACTATGAGCACCTTCGGCGCCTCGGCCACTGAAGACACGGGGCACTGCTGTGGCAACAGTGCCCATTGCAGTGGCTGTGGGCACTCAATAGATGAGGGCACTGCGTATTCTGGGCACCGCAGGCCACATGATGGCACCGTGGACTTTGCGTACACCAGAGTATTATGGGCCCACAGGATGCAAGGGCACTGCGAGTACTGAAGGCACTACGAGTGTTGTGAGCTTGCGGCCACCGCAAGCACTGTAAGCGCTGTCGTCGCTGCCGACCCGAGGGCACTGTGGGACGTGGTCTCAGTGCGGGGCACGAGTTTCACACTGCAAGCGCGACGGGAACAGCGCGAAAGCGCTGTGGTACCCCGCTGACACAAACAGCATGTCTTTGCACATCTGACACCACCGCAGGCCCTCGCGGGTCGTGCCGGCCCCGGGTGCGGCCCTTTACCGTCGGCAGGCGCGGCTCCTCCACCTTGGCAGCCACCAGAGTGAGGCGAGACCCAGCAGCTGGAGGTCGTCCAGAGCACATCTGTCCGTGAACAGGACGCGGTCCATCATCGACACTGCCAGATGCAGCGTGCTCGCGTCCAGCCGAAGGTAGTGCTGCCGGCAGAAGCAGAGTTTTACGAAATGAGTTCTGGGGGGGGCGGGGGGGAAGCTGATCAGTGGAAAATGACCCAACCTGCCCCCAAAACAGGCCATCAAAGAGGTTTTTCCTAGATTTGACCCCGCGGATTTGGAGTCCAAGTTGTGGGTATGAAGTCGGCAGTGTTCTTCCAAGTCCTCCCAAATCCTTCCAACTGAAGAGAAAAATACCCCTGGCTGCGGGCATGCCGCAGGTGCCGCATTGGTCAACGGTTGTGCAACTTCATTGGCTACTGGGTCTACGAACGCCTTGGTACCATACTCCCGCTGTCGGGTGAACATCAACTTCAAATCACTCTGCCGTCTCGACCACTGTCCTCTTGCTTTGTGTGCACTGAATGCGACGGAAGTCGCGAAACCAGTCACTTTGTAACGTCGGCGACCACAGTGCACATGTGAGTACTCAGAGTCATCGCACAACCGGGGTTCAAACCGAAGCGATCAGTCTTAGACCAACTGCCCTCATATCCTATGATAACCTTCACAGCCTCACGACACCTTCAGACGAAGGCGATGTCTGCCACATTAATGGACACAACTGATAAAGCATGTTACGAAGTCGCATACAGTTGTGCGCTTAATTCCGTCTTTTTACGGCTTTCTTCAGATCTGTACGTGGTTATGGAAAGTGGCACCAAACATGCAGTACATAGAAATATTGTCCATTGCATTTGAAGTTAACAAGCGATCGAAGCTGCAACTAGCAATGCCTCACCTTAAGCGTAGTGCCCCGCTACGTCTCTGCCCTGCAGGTAGTAGCCAATCGCACGATGGATAGCTGAAAGATCCTAACCACATCGCCACAAATTGTTGCGGCGAGGCTTGGGTACCACTTACGAGACTGAAATTTGGATAATGTAATGCGCCATGTGTCTCATTAAGCTACGCAATGAAGAGGCTCCACGCCAACCTAGAGCTGTTGGAAAGAAGGGAGCGGGGTATGCATCTCCCTCTTGTCATCTGCCACTGTCCGATGTCCCTCGCAATCCTGACAAGATCTGCGAAGTCTCTTGGCGTCCATGTGAGCGCCAAGTTCAAATGATCATAATGAGGTCAGTCATCATTTTTGTCTATGTTCTTCAGAGTGCACCAAGCGTAGCAGCAGCAACCACTCCAACATCTGCCTGACATATCGGAGCCTAGAATCCGACGTGATATTGCTGACGTGATCTCCTTCCGCACCCAAGCCGCCACATGGCCTCATCCTTCAACCTCAAGCACTCGCAAAACAACCCCTGAAACACCAAAAAAACAGGCAGAAAGTGTTCAAAAAACATCTAAAGGCAACAGCAGCCATTGGATGCAAAGCCGCTACTCCGGCATTCCACTGTCGTTTTACATTTTCGAAGCGTCATGACCCTCTTGTCCGCATTATCTCTCCAGTAACTGAGTGCGTCCGTGCTGACCTGGACCAGTATGAGCCAGTCAACGATGATGGCGCTGTCCGACGGCGTCACAGACTCCTGTCCGGCGAGGAAGTCGGCTGCCAGCAGCTGGTGCCGCTCCCTCCTCCAGCAGCAGGTGCAGAATGTCCTGGCAGGCAAACACCGTGTTTCGGTATGGGCAGACCGTGCCGTCGTCACGGACAGGCGTGTGACTGCACTAACGACGCGTCCATTACTGATTGTGCTCTGAACAGGCGACCAGTGTGCCTGCAGTCACTACTGGCGGGACGCTGGATATGGATGCCACTGTACCCGCAGGTCATTACTGATGGGACACTGGACATGGATGCCACTGGTACCCGCAGCCACTACTGATGGGACGCTGGGCAGGGTGACCATTGCACCCGCAGCCATTACTGATGGGAAGCTGGACAGGGTGACCATTGTACCCGACAGTCACTACTGATGAGACGCTGGACAGGGCGACCATTGCACCCGCAGTCATTACTGATGGGGTGCTGGACAGGGTGACCATTGCACCCGCAGTCATTACTGAAGGGACGCTGGACAGGATGACCATTGCACCCGCAGTCATTACTGATGGGGTGCTGGACAGGGTGACCATTGCACCCGCAGTCATTACTGATGGAGTGCTGGACAGGGTGACCATTGCACCCGCAGTCGAGTTACTGTAGGGCAGCTGCTGGACAGGGTGACCATTGTCCACGCAGCCATTACTGATGGAGCGCTGGACGGTGACCATTGCACCGCAG
>NW_023597054.1:37273774-37412797 GCF_011947565.3 Pollicipes pollicipes | reverse complement strand
CCAGAAGCCTGAGGGACTAAAAAATAACTCTGCCAACTTAAGACTTAATAATCCAAAGTGTTTTCAGATGTGTCTCAAATGTGGTGTCCACCCCCTGCAGTTAGCCCAAGAGAATTGTACATTTCTTTGGTCATCCTCCAAAGTCTAAGGTTGGAGCAGAGTCATGTATGTAAAAACAGAGTATTTCCAGATCTACGTTCAAGCGCGGACTGGGCTATGCAGCATAAAAAATCCTGGCATTTGGATTTGTGCCCAAGGCACTGAGGTGGTTTGTTGGGATATGCCCCATAACTTTTGTTCAGGTATTACATGTTATATGGTTCTGTTTGTTCTTAACGTAGCAGCCACTTCAATGAATAAAACTTCAACTTCATGATTCCCTATGGAAGCAAAGTCATTTATGTTCAATTTGTGTTCTAAATTTCCTACCGTGTTCACGCTAACCTAAAGCACAGAAATAAAGGCCCAGCTCTATAACATGCCTGATCTTAATAAAGCAAGGCAACAAACTGCATGCCTAGTCATAAACCTTTCCTGGGAACAAGTAGATGTGAATGATTGTTAAACACTTAAAGATCAGGCTTCAGGAACCACCAAGTGGTTAGACTAGGTTATTCAATATTAATTGCAGGGGCTTAAAAGAAAGCTTAGTAATAAATTGTCCTGGTAAATAGCATAAATCACACTCATATTGCTGGTGTTCAGCCTGTTCTTCTTTGAAGTGATGCATCATTTCCACAGCTTGTGTTTTCCAATGTACATGGACAAAATGGTTATGCTTGAAATCATTGTTGCCACTTATTGATTTCCATAATATTCTAGTGAGTCAGTTCATTTTATAGCAGAAGTGAACCTATCTTCTGAGCCTCATCTTCCCTGTCTGCAAAAAAATTAATACTGTGTTGTGGATAACTCTGCGATATCAGTGCACCAAACTATATGCTGATGTGCAACAAACTCAGGCTAGACAAAACCAGACTGCATTTTAGACCTATCTTTAGGTGAAAAATACATTCTGTGTTTCTGCCTGACATCACATACTGCAACATCATAATTCCTTCTGTTGTTCATTGGAGTTTTCAGGCATGTCAACTGCAGCGGCCATTTTGTGCCCAATCATAATTCCTTCAAAACTTATTAGCTGTCTGGCACTGAAGTAAGTGATGACTGCGCCCCAAACTTTGGGTTCTCAGATTTGTAACATCCAAACATTCAACCTGTTGCAATGATGTCACAGCTATGATGGGTAAGTCAAATGAAACATGTAACTTTGCAGTCTGTCCCATACCCACCTACTATGTGCCTGCTGCTACATGCCAATTGGTTACCACAGTTAAACAGCAGCAGTCAGCAGTGCCCAAAAGCAGACTGTCAACTGAGGCAAAAAAACCTAACTGCTAAACTAACTGGTCAGGGTGTTACTTTCCTACCTAACATTAGAATAAACCACTGTACACCATTTGCCATGATAAGGCAGGACATATCATAAATAATCACAAACAGGTAGATTCATGCTCTTACCCTTTAAATTTTTTATATTACGATGGTGAGCTCCCGAGTGCCGCACGCACACACCAGCAGTGAACTACCCCCTAAGGACACCTTTCCTTCCGGATCGCTTACACCTCCCTAAAACAATTCACCAATGGATTTGGTCATTTTTGGTGGCCTTACAATAACATGTATCATTGAATGCATTGTGATAATCTCAATAGCCATATTCAATCACTCCTGCTCAACATTTGATAAGCTGACCCCTAGTTCAAAGCTGCACTCAACCTCTACCCCAACCAACCACTCATCCAAATCTGCAGTGGTTTGTAGGTCTGGGCAAATGCACCTTTTCATTCTGCACCTGGCTTGAATGGGTGAAACCACTCAGCTACAATTTGCAACATTTCAAAGCCACACTTTGGTGCTAAAGAAGTAACAGTTCAAAAATGCATTCTTGCCAAAATCCAAAAACAAGATTTCAGCAACACCAAATGGGTCAAAGTTACATAACAGGCTTGCTGACCTTGCAGGCCACAACCTACAGAAATTGTTCAGATTCATTTGCCCAGATATACACATACCCACTTCGAGATGCATAAATCACACCGCAATTCCTAAAGTTGCAATGCCGAGATGAAAATACAAATCCAACCAACCGGAGGTCTCATTCAAAAGGATACACCATCAGCTTCTGTCCCATATCTTGGATCAAAGTCGCTGCCTGCTGTCTGTAGAAAAGTTCCTTTCTTATGTCTATTCCATCCTTCTTGCTTGGGGTATTTGCCAACTTTTCTTTGGGAAAGAACCATCTTTCCTGAGTCGCCATCACCGCCACAAACACCTAAGCGCAACTGACAAGATGGCGTCGCTGAACTGCGCGTCCCCATGCTCTCGTGTTTATCTGCAGAAATACAAAATTATAATTTTTGGGCATCAGGGATAAGTTTTGTTAGAAGAATATTATTTTCAAAAATTTTAAAGTCATTTTTTTTAAAATCAATAGCGTTATATTTGATATTGGATAAACTAAATTTGTGAAATATCTGCAGAAGTCAAGTACCAACAAAATGGGACAAAATTAAACCGTTTACCAGAATCAACGTTATATAACTAAAATAGTCCTATCAGCACTAACTGAACCAGCATGTCATAGCTAATGGCGTCTGAGTTCCAAAACATTCACGAGCCCACGTCAGTTTGTTTAAAATATATGTCATCATAATAATAATGGCCCTTGCTGATGGGCTTGATATCCTAGATTCTATTAAGATATTTCGATTTCCTCCCACATTTTGATTTGTTTCGCCTATTTGCTGGAATCCAAGCCAATCTGGTCCATGGTATTTTTTCCAGACAGTTGCTCCATGTATTTGGTGCATCAATCAGGCATTACGGTTAGCGAATTCCTTAAATGGTTGGTGAAAGCGTCCATATTGGTGACAGTAATCCAATCGATAGTGAAGTGTTTATTTTGGTCCTAATGGATGCAATTTGGGTATCATGTTCATTTTGGTTTTTCACTATTATTTTTGGTGATCGGGTAATAAGGAAGTCAACGAAACACATGACAGCTAAAAGCAGCTAGATACTCCTGCCGCTCAAATGCGTCGTGGACGTTAGGACGTAATGGTTGCGTAACATGGTGGAGAGCGTGGGGGTTGATGCAAGTTTCCCCCATAAAGTCATGGTGAGGGGACGACAACATTGTATTTCAGAACCCCAAAACCTAAAAGCTGCGAAAGCCAAGGGAGGTTACTAAAGTGCTCGCAAGCCTTGATCTGTCTCGGGCATCAAGCACTTAAGTCATCACTCTCCAGGGGTACCACGAAATACTATAAAGCTTTCATTTGCGGTAGGCACCGAATTCCAGAGGCATCGCAGTGTCCGCCTCTCCCTGACAAGATACTTGATCGGCCCTTAGGGAAGGGATGCCAAAACTATCATTTTGGGCACCTGCGTCTTTTTCAATGGCACAAAATTATGGGGGCCAGTAAAGAGCCTCAAAGACCTAGGATCCCAGAAAACCCCTGAGCCCCAGAGCCTAGGCTAATTTCACAAGAAACCAAATTTCAAGGTGCCCTCATCATAGCGAAGAAGTAGGTGGTGGGGGCCTTGTTTGCAAAGTGCCTAAAAGTTCTTCGTGATCGACTATCAGCGGCCTGATTGGAGAGCCCTTTGGGTTGAAGGTCGAAGGGAGGTCATTCTAAGGAACCCCAGCCCACAGTGTCGGTTCCTCGAATTTCGGTCAGAGAGCCTCTGCAAAATGCAATACAACGAGTCTCTAGGCTAGTTAGAGATCACCAAACACGACCACCACGGGGCCAAGTACCCGGGTCAGAGGGCCTGCCACATCAGGGAGGGGATCGGTGCATGATGTATCATTCCCTTTAAAGGCTTCCGGATGGATCGGGGGCTGCGGCTAATGGAGATTACGTCATGGCGTCGGGTTTGTGCCGCTGTGTGAACTAATCCGGCCCTATCACCAGGCCGAAAATCGCGCAGGCAAATTTGCAGCCCGAATTATTCTCCACGCATACCAACTGAGAAAAAAAATGTTGAAAATTATCACTTTCTGATTTGTGGTCGTTTGCGCATGTCGAAAGCCGCCGGGTACTAGCTGTTCGGACCAACGCCGCGCGGCCAGTGGAAAACAAAATGCCGTGCGTCGGTGTTTTGTCTCTTAGGAGTACTTCTGATGGATTCTGCAGAAAGGACGAGCATCCCGAGCCAAACAGGGGGTAGGCAGGTTCCTCAGCGCCACGTTTGTTTGCCACGATGGAAGTAAGACCCACCAAAACGGCGCAGGCCTGACACGTGTGCACGCATTTGACATATGAAGACATGTGTCGACTACGCTGTCGCTTTGGTGATTAAACATGCTACTGTACAAACCATTCAGGATAAAACTGTTTGCGCCTCGGATAACCATCTATAAACCATACACGAGACCTTTTTTCGGCGATCACATCGGACACATTTGCTGCGCATTGCACCCACTAATAAGGTTGTCACAAAGCCGCAGTGCCACATGGGCTTGAAATGAGGTGTCAGTTTTTCGTCGGGTCGAGTTGCTGAAGGTGTTGGCTATTTGCAATTGCAACAATGGTGCGCACCTGGTGGTAGCTACTGTGTTTAGGGTCAGGACAACACGGTTTGGCTCCTAAGAGTACTTTTTGCATTGTGCCGTGTCATTTTTTTCTGCGATGGTCGTATTGGATGATGAAAACATTGATCCTTGACGCCAGGAAAGCCAACTTAAAGGGCTGAAATATGGGGAGAAATCAGGTGTTCTGGTAAGTTACGTAAGCCTTGTGGGCTGAGCTCTTCGCCCACACCCATTTTGAAAAGCGTCAATCCTGCGACCAGCCACCGAGCCCGAGCGTCAGCTGGCTGTGGCTTTGGCCGTATGTGCCATCTGCGTGAGCGCAGCGCCGGCTCGGGGCCGTCGAGGACCGGAAAGGCCTACCCCACGCGTTTCTGAGAATACCGCGCGTGGCAAGGGGGGGACGCCTCCCGTCCCACTTGGCCCGGGCGAGAGGCGGTGGTAAAATTTCAGGATGTGATAAAAGAAAGTCGGCTTTCTCCAACGATCTGCAGGGGCATACTTCTGCAATGAGGGTTGAGGGATCGCACCGTGTAAAACATTCTGAAAACATCCCCCCCCCCCAATGTGTGCATCTCAAATTTGGCCAATTTTATCTCTCAAAGAAGGGAACCTAAAAATCTCCTATCGATTTGGGCGGTCTTCCACCTATCTGCAATGAGACACGTAACTGGATATGTGGTGATACTCGACCTTCGGCCGCATGCCACCGCACTGTCACGGCCGCCTCTTGGTAACGCTTTTGGTTTCCGTCGCTAAAAATGACTTAGAATTAACCGAAATGGATATTTCCACCCAATTGGATTAGTAACAATCAAAATAAACGCCTCATCACCGATTGGATTACTGCTACCAACATAGACGCTTTCACCGACGGTTCAACAAAGTTGCAAAAAGAAAATATCCAGAAAGAATACTTTCTTCCAGATTGCCTGAGTGTCCACCAAGTGGGTGAAGCAAATCATCAAGATATCGTAGGAAATAAAAAAATTGTGCTACAACCTAAGATATTCAGCCCACCAACAACACGACTATGTTCTAAACCAAACTGACGTCAACTTCGAATGTTTAAGGATGCAGATGTCGTTATTCACATCAGAGTTGCGTTCTGAAAGCGAGTCGCTGATTAGCATTGAGTTTCGTACATGCCAACACATCCAGGGATGTAGCCAGCGTATGTATGTGCAGGGGGACGCAGTGGAGATATGTTTATGTGTGTCTGCAGTGTTTATGTGTGTCTGAGACCACCAATGCTGAGCAGTTGGTTCTGAGTCGGCTTGGATCCTGGGGACTTATTTCCAAAGCAGGGACAAGGCCGTTGTCCGCGATTGCTACTGAAGGCCTCCTGCGTCGGCCGGGGCCCCTGAAACAAGGTGGCTTCCTGTATCAAGACACAAAATTATTCACTGGAAAGCCCGCGTTGACCATGGCTCCTAATCTACCAGACGCACGTTTTGCTTAATAGGAACGGGACGGGACCTGAATGTTAGAGAGCCACTTGCGTTGATCGAGGTCCTCTTGCCTGACATAGAATGTAAATTGGAGAAATGACGATGAAATAGTTCACGAGGCAACGGAAGGGGCTGGCCAGCCACGGGCTCTGGTGCCGAACAGATCCCTTCAGGGCCCCTGGGCCTGGGCCCTAAAATGGACCCGGTCACTAATTGAGCCGGACGCCCGATAGCCCTGGCTGCGATGCATGCTGCACTACATATACGTGCTTGGTTGGAATGTTTTACCGTTGTTTTAATTGTCTAAAACCGTTTTGATTCGATGATTTTGTGATCGGAGCTGCACAAAGCAGGATTGTTGTGTGTGCTTTAGGACTCCGCCTTCCTATCGTGAACCTCCGATCCTACGGTGGAGCTTTATGGGAAAAGCTGCATGTACCGTAATGTCTGGCACGGTCCCTCTGCCCTTTGATCTCCCTGACATTGAACAGTCGCTATCGCTGGCCGCAGACCATCCAAGTCAGAAGGCAAACAGCGAGCGCACATAGACGCAGCCAAGATCGACTCACTGGGAAGCCCCACCTGCTGTTTTTCGGTTAGTAATAAGTACTCTCTGCTAGCGTGTGCACGGTGGCTTGAACCCCCATACCGCCACGGGGGTTGGAATTGCTAGCGGCTGATACCAATTAAGCTGCGGAGGGCGACAAGCTACGCTTTTGGTTACGATGTAATTCATTTTGGTGATTGCTCATGCTCTTCCATTTGTCATCGGACGTTTTAGCCAAAATGTCTGGCCGGTTTATTATGTTATGCCCCCCTGATGCTAAATAAGCCTTTCTGGTGATAAACTGGCTGTACCAGCTTGCTGATTCAGCTGGTGATCGGGGTGTGTATTTTGGTGATGTAACTGGTCATTCTGGTTCCCCAATTAATTTTGTTCCGAATGTCAATGAAGCAACGCTGCATACAGCAAATACGCCACCAATGTAAAGGCTAAATATGGGTTTAGTATACATATATATATATATATATATATATGTATATATATATATATATATATATATAATAAGTAGGGGTAAAAATGGAATAAGTACTCTCGCAACAGCAAATATTGCGACTGTCCAATCATCGCCTCCCAGTCCAAATGTTCACTTCCAAACACGGTGGGGACAACAGCCGCTGGACCCGTGTGCAAGTGGTCTGGGGACTGGCGGCCGGTTGATAATTGACAAGTCCAACAGCGTACCCCCGGCAAGTTGGGCATCACCGTCCGAAGTGGTACAAACGCAGCATGTGTGCATGCATGTCCACATGCCAGAGTTGTACCGATCGTCTCATCGCTCTTCGGTACCACTTGACGCATCATGAGGCGCACCACCTCGCCACCGATCCCGAGTGCCAGCTGGCGGCGACTTTGGCCGCACGTGCCACCTGCGCCGTTGCGGGCCGTCGGGGACCGGAAAGGCCTGCCCCACGCGTTTCTGAGAATACCGCGCGTGGGACGGAGGGTACGGCGCCCGTCCAACCCGGCCCGAGCGAGAGGCGGTGGTGAAATTTCAATATGTGGGAAAAGGAAGACGGCTTTCTCCAGCAACCTGCGGGGGCGTACTTTTGCAATGGGGATTCAGAACCATGAAATTTATCATTCATTCATTCAGATTCAGACCATGAAAAAGTGTGAAAACTGCCCCAAAAAACAAAGCGTTTTACCCCGGATTTGGACAATTTTTATCTTATAGAGCAGGAGGCTGAAACTTTAATATTGAGTTTGGGCGGTCTCACATTTAATCTGCAGTGAGGTGCGTTACTGGACATGTGGCGATACTCGACGTAACTGCCGCTTGTCATGTAAAACACTTGAAATGGAAGCTTGAGAGTTCTATTACCGACAGTAATAAAGTGGTCAACACATGCCTCCATATCTCACATACATGCATGCGTGCTACGTTTGTGCCGTTTTGGCCGGCCTTACGTCTAGCCTGCAGGGGGTCCCTTACTGAACGTGGAGCAACCTAGCCGAAGTTGTGCCTCATAATGCTTGAGTTGGTGACACGAAAGCGATGCGACGGTTGGTACAGCTCTGGCATTTGGACATGCGTGCACACGTGCTACGTTTGCGCCAGGTCTAGCAGCGTTGCACCCAACTTGCCGGGAGGTCCGTTGTTAAACTCATTAATTATCAACCGGCCGGCCGCCAGCCCCCAGACCGCTTGCACACGTGCTCAGTGGCTGTTGTCCTCACCGTGTTTAGGAGTGGACATTTGGACTGAAAGGTAATGGTAGGACGGCCGCAGTTGCTGTTGCGGGAGTGCTTACTACATTCCGACATCTATTTAACGTTTACATTGTGTGCGTGCCTGTGCTGTACGCAGCGTTTCTTGACATTGCGCGCCTGCTCGGGTGCATCTTGCCTCCGGTCATAGACCGGGCGGCCGCTGACCCGCCGGCTGACCGCTGCCCGCCACCTGGTGGTCGCCGGACGTGAAGGAGGTCTGTTAGCAGACCTTTGCTGGTCGCACAGACCCTTCGTCCCTCAGGGCGAGGGTTAAGCCGTTCCGGTAAAGAATAGTCCGGTGTCGAAAGCCACCGCCGCGGTCTGGCTTCATCCCTACCCCCCCCCCCCCCCCCCATTTCAACGGCTTTGGACAGACGGTACGTAACTCAGGCATTTGCGTTGGCACTTGATGAAACAGAGCGTGCCCGCAGAATGTCATTCACTCGCACTATTATTACCCCAGGCGACGTCGCGCTCGTACAGAAAACGATGTGTGTACCAACCGCCAACATTCCGTTTTACACACGCGTGCATATGTTCTAAAACAAGTAGCTATGTGATGACGACACTCATAAGATAGCATTTGAAGCTGTCAGACAGTTCGTGGCATTTATTTTGCATTGAGCGTCCATATTGCGCTCATATGGAGCGTCCAAATATACCCGCCATATTGTTCATGGCGCATATTGAGTTTACGAACGCGATGTAAAAAGTAAAATACCGGTTGTGAACCTAACCCTGTTCACCTTCCAACCCCCTTATTCTAGCAGCTTGCGCTAAGTTATTCGCCGCCGCCAACGAGCCGGATCGCCCGCCCTAATCCGAGGGTCGAGTCGGGTGACCCTTCTAGTGCCACCCCCTGTGCAGAAGGCCTTCTCTGTGCTAACCAAGCGACTGAAAATAGCTTCACTTTGACAACCAACACTAACACTTCGAGCGACTAAAATGACTAATTCCGACAGCGAATCCGCTCAGACGATGGGGGAACTGAGCTCCACGAGTCAGAGGCCCCTGGGAGCGGTAGTGAAAAAAGAGCCCCGGTACGGAAGAGGCCCATGACTTACAGAGGTGGCGAGGAGCCCAACTTTCTGGCTTTAGGACCCAGGGCCCCGTGCCGGCGATGGGAGCCCGTAACGTTTTTCGAGTGAGAAGATCCAACGTTAGAAGTTTTGTCGCGTGGAACTTCATGCGTTAGAAGTTCCTACAGTAGAAGTAATGTCGCGAAAGTCTGCATTAGAAGTTTTATCTCGGTAAAAGTTTTAGTGTTAGAAGTTTTTCACTAGAAGTAATGTCCGCGTGAAAGTATCTGCCATAGACGCTTTGACGCGTAGGAGCATTAGCGCTCAGAACTACTCCGTTAAAAGTTTTGTTGCGTGAAAGTAATATCGCGAAGAAGTATTTCCATTAGAAGCTATGTCGTGGTCGTCAGCAGCAATTGCGTAAGAATTTCTGTCGTGGTATCGCCGCGCAGGTACCGCTCGGGGACGCTCCCAAAGGGGAACGAACCGTTCTGGGAAGTAATCGGAGGGGGGCCGTTCGGGGAAAGAAACAGCAACGGACACTCGGGGAATACAAACTGCCCACAAAATTTTCTTCAAAACACTACATTGGTAGGTGTTGGCTAGTCACAACGCTTCCAGACTGTTCCAGTATGCCTTTTTAGATGTGAGTGGTTACCAGCTGTCATTGTGAAAGCAGTGCCGTAGAAGAGCACTCAGTCCCCGAGCACAGCGAGAGGCCGCCTGCGCTGGCCCTCAGAGGCGCAACTGGAATGTGCTCGCGATGTGGATGGGGCTCTGGCCCTCTCATGCCAGCCCCATTGGCACGAATGTCGTCGATCGGTTTAGTAACGAGCTTTATCAGCCTCTCTAAGATTATCCGGCCTGAGTGTCGCACTCTAGTTCATGGAAAGTATATTTATCAACATTGGTTTGCCTTTCATTTCTGGCGTACATTCCTTTTTAAAGCAGACGTGAAAACAATACAAAAACAAGATCAGGCAACGTGCATCCCAACGCTCACGAGGACTTGCCGGTTGTGACACATGTGACAGGATCGTACAGGGGCGCTAAGCACTACGCACTAGGTTGAAGCCCTGTTGCATTCCTTACGTACGATTTTTCATACACGCTCTATACATAAAAGAAACCGGCGTGCATCGGCTAGAACTGTGGGGACTGAACACAGCATGCAAGCTCAGCACGTGCTCATCAGCGACGCGCCGGCGCACCTAACGTGTGACGTGTAGCAGCTGACGGCTGACATGGCCGATACATGTATTTATGCTCCCGGTCTCTTCTGGAACAACAGGGTAAGTTATTGGAGCTATTCGAAGGTAGTCGGGGGCGAGTCTTCAGTCGTCTCCTCATGCTGTGTTCAGCTGCAGACTGGCATACCCGGCTGCCGACCGTAAGCCTGCGTCACATGGAGACGCGGCCCATAAACCGACAGATGCTTTTACAGCTCTAATCACGTGTGTTTGGCTGACTGCTATAGTTTCCTAAAATTACACCGCTGTTCACACACAACAAATAAAATGCATACTTTGAAAAACGATGCCCTTGATCGGCGGGATAGTTTCTTGTGCTTGTATTCAAAGAAAGAAGAATGATAAAATTTCGATGGGCTGGCCGCCACACATACACAACGTGGGGCGCCGTTTCATGAGAATAACAGTAAAAACACAATAGTGGTTTAGAAATTGGTAAAATATCTTTAAAATGCATCCAACAAATCAGTAATCCAGCAAATTACCGGTGTTTTCATTCCTGAGAAAATCTTACATGGACTACTATTCGGGTCAAACCTGGGCCTGCGCCAGCTTTAACGTGGCCAAGCTGTTCCCGCCAGTCGTACCGACAGCTCTTAAAACGGCTGACCGCCGCACATTTCACCACTCCGCGGGGCATCATGTGACACTTGCAGCCGCGCGCCGGGATCAAGGCCTCCCAACCCACCCGTTGGCACCCTGTTGGGCACTGCTGGGCCCGCGAGCGCGCACGGTGCCGCCGCCGTGTGGGGCGCGCGTGAGCACTCGAGACGTCGCTGCGGACATGCGTCGCTGCCGGGAGGGCCCGTGGCCGCCGCCGCCGCGCCCGGATCGGACGGCGTCTGCTGGCGCAGCGCCAGCCGGAGGGCACGTTCGGGCGCCACCTCGGCGCACGACACCAGGTTCCCGTAGCGCGATTCGCTTGAGTACTTTTTTCGCGCTCCCTGCAACAGGACAACGTCTCAGGCACACTCGGTCGATGAGCACACACAGTTTGCTGTATTTTCCGCTCCAAAAATCCCGGCATCGACAGCTGTATCGCTCCTTTAAAGCAGTTTTGATCAATGTTTGTAGCGGCCGATCATGGCGCATAGGTGAAGAACTCAACATAAAAAGCGAGACATACGGATGGCAGCCATCACTACATGGAGCTGTTCCACCTTTAACACATTATAACGTCAACAATTTGTATGCGTCTGGATAGTTGGATCTACAAACGCAACAACTTAATCTAATTTTATACCTAGCACAAAAAATATAATATCAAATAGATAATGACTTAAACAGCACCCATGTGGTATACACCGCGCTTGGCTGGAGGGCATATTCCCTCCCTGAGATCCGCAAAACAGAGTTAGAGGCGTCAAACTTACAGGGTACGTAGGGCTCACAATGAGCACATTTGTGCCAAATATTTAGGTCCATACGTTATGACTTTCGGGTCTAATAATACCAAACTAAGTAAAACCCCAGATCGTTGTCCGAAGTCCCCGAAAACCTTTTTACGTAACCAGCTTTAACATAGCATACTTCTCTACGCAAAAGTTTGTTTACATATCGGGCCATTGGCCGTGTGTGGCATTCAGTAGATCACAATGACGACAGCCCTTTGAATTATACTGATATTTCCATATGAAATATGCGCCCAAAACTACTCTGGACGAGGTGTTCCCCACAGAAAAGCTTAATCGATGTCATTTTAGGTAGGTGGTCTGCCTTGACCTTCATGAAGTCAACTTAGGACTTTGTTGACGTCCAGGTGATCAAAGAATCTGAAATGATCGTCATAAACTATCCCGTACAGACAGCTTTCCAGCAAAAAGGCGGTTGGGTTTTGGCCTTAACATGACTGTTATGTGGGAACCAAGGGCAATTTAGTCATTAAGTCATTAGTCATAACATTAGTTGTAATGCTAATTTTTATTGTCCGCATGTCTAAAAAAAACAACTCAAAGTAGGATGACTTCTTCTAACATTCCGTTGTCGCATCAGTTTGAAAGACTCCTTAGGAGTTGTCTTCGATGACAGCCATGGCCCGACTTTGAACTTCTACAGGTCAGAGCCTGATGAGACACATCCAATTTGTATGTCAAAATATCGGTATGCGATGGCCTACAGTTATAGCAAGTTTGGCATGGCTGCACCGCACCGTCTGGAATTTATTCTGGAAAACCTTGTGGTGGTCAAGTGGACCTGTATCCAACCAAGTGTTTGTTTAGGTACAATGCTGTGAACTGCGCATAGAAATGGAACACCTAAATCTGTGTTTTGTGATCCCATTGCATCAATGAATTTCACAGCCTTACTGTCAAAAAATTAAATTCAACGGAGATCCAGCTGTGTCAGACGGCATTTTTTGTCTGCTGCCTAAAAATCTTAACTCACAGTAGCACAACTGCGCTGAGGCATAATATCATCGTTACAGGTTGCTCCATTGTATGTTCCCAAACGCTGTTGACTTAGCGACTTAGTAGATTTTGCACGGAAATTGACGCTAAGTATTGATGCAACCATGACGATTTTTGACCCATGGCAGAGCCCTTGTTTCATGCTTATCAGACATGAAAACAGACTGCCCAGGCCGGCCTTTGATTCTGGGGCCCACCCAAAATGAAAGCATTCTTTCGTCGCGTTCCTAATCGCTGCTTACTTGCGGAGGTTATTAATAGCTTGGTTTGCGAGGAATAAACAGCCTCACCTTTTCATAGCGAACATAAGCTGCTGACCACAATTATGCTTTTATCCTGACCGCTGGTTTACGATCAAGCTTAATCATGTCCGTTCGTGTTTTACAGTACACGCGATAGCGAATGTCACGTGTGTTTCTACACAATTAAAATACCTGCAGAGAAGAAGCTCGCGAATGGCTCAGCTCTACTAAAAGAAGCGTCGCCAGCGATTGCACATCCTCTTTTCTGAAACAGATGGAATATTAGCACATAATGAAAGTCAACACTGTCGTCTTCAACATTACACCAATGTCGGCTTTTTAAAAAAGCTGTGAATAATTTGGTGGTGGTAGCAGCATATACGCTTAGTGCTGACGATGTTTCTGCATTCCAGTGGTAAAGCCACCTGCAATTGGTCCTCGCATAGCATTGCCAATGTTCTTCAGATATTGACACGTTTAACATGAGGGATGACGAGACTTCGTGCACGCTAAGAGCCGACGGTGGGGGGATAATTATTCCCACCAGCCAATCCAGTTCCACACAGAATAAGACAAAAGCAAAGCGCAATCAGATGACTTTACCTATCCTGAACGAGATTTACGAGCATTTTAAATCAGAGGTAAGGGCCGATGGTACGTTAGGGCATATTGGGCAACGAGTGACGCCGCAGGCCAAGCGTGTTGTAAAATTGAAGGGAATATTCCGCATTTCAAGATCAAGCATCATATGTGATGAAATAAGATCACTTCTGTCTCTTGGTATATTTTTTCATGGGAAAGAGAGCTTTAGACAACACAAGTTCTCTGTTCAGTAAGTATGCTCCTCAATACGCAATTGTTTGATTACGCCATCCTACCTTGCACAACATTGATTGAGAGTTAGCTGAAGGCCGTTATGTCTGAAAATCGTGTTCACGAACGTCCGACATGAATGACTCGACAAGTACATTTCTATCGGCCTTGATCACCGCATGGCCAATGGAATGACAGGATTTGTAGGACTTTATGGCGTCATGGATGCCTATGTGGCCTTGAAATGGTTCCTCCGAAATAGTCTGCACATCTTCGCAGGTGTGTAGCTCAGAAACAGGAGGGGTTTAGGTTTCAAGAAGAGCAGGGTTTGAACTGCACCGAATGATCTTCAGGATGACTGTTTTACTTCAAAATCGCATGCAAATGTGGGGCACTCCTTTTCAACGGACTGTTCCAAATTTGTATGAGTTTCCAACTGAAGTAACAATCTGGAAGCTCATTCTGTTTTTGGGACGGTGCATCGAACACGCAGGCTCGGCCATGAGCAAGATTTTAGTGGGGTCACTCTAATCCCCTCCACACCCGTGACACAGACTGCGGACCTTGCCCTATACATTAAGTTGTATACCAGGTAATGTATTCTGAGCCATGTGCTATGCATGGTTTTGTTTGCAACACGTGAGTTGTCTTAGAGAAGTGGAAGTCAAACAGCAGTACTAACAAGCGTACTCGCACAACGAGTTCATCAGCAAGACATTATGTTTCTACCATGAGACGATCAATCGGGCGATTGGTAAACCGCATATTGTTCCTTAGAATGGTGCATTTTCGCATGCATCGCTTTAACAAGCGGTCTGTAGCATCGATTTCACATGCGAAGTCATTTTTTATCATTAGGCGCAATGGTTCGGTGTTACCTGAGGCAACCGCCCCCGCCCATCACACGGTAAGTGCAACGCCGGGTGTCGGTTTATGACGATATTTCGACCGGCTCGCGCTTCACAAACCCAGATTTTCAGGGAAAACTTTTCTTATGCCGTGTTCTTTTGGGCTGCAGCGCCTAGGAATGCCTTTGTCTCACTTGGTTTTGTTTCTGATGACACATCCTTCATTGCACGAGCTCGCGTGCTCCTAGCTCAGAAACGAGAGGTTTCACGTCTTAAAAGGGCCTAACTACCGGGAATGATGTTTCAAATGGCTATCTCACTTTCAAACCCCGAACAAACAGAAACAAGTCATTACGAGAGTGAAATGAAGCAAAGAGGAATTGTTCAACTGCAGTGTTATGAATCGTTCGGAATAACTTTTTTGCAAACATTTACTTTTCTTTTTCTATTTGCTTTTATTTTCCCCTGCTGTCATAGCTTTCCGAACTTGACGAAGTTGGCCGCCATCTAACAGGCATCACGTGCGCACGCCACAACTAGGGACAGCATCGCAGCAAAGTTTTAAGCACCATCTATAAAATGAAGACAAAACTAACTTTTCGATGACCTAAACCGCTTGTGTCTGCTCCGGCTGCTGAGGATTGGCAGCAATGAGGAAGACACCCATCAACGGATGGATCTTGCTTTCTTGCCGACAGGTGACCGGTTACACAAATCGGCCATGCAACGACACATGTCGGTAAAACTTCAGCAAGCATTGTCTGGTCCTTCTGTCGAAGTGTGGTGATTCCCTGTCGTCGCCCCGGCTCCGGTTCGCCAAAACTTGAGCCTGTTTTCGACACGTGTTCTTCAGCTTTTAGCTGAGTGGATAACTGTAGGCTTTCCTTGCTAATCAAATGTGGAGCTCAAGTTGTAGTATAATTGCAAAGATGCAAACGAACCGACTAACTGCAGCAGGCTGCATACAGAAGTCCTGAAAGCATTAAGCACAGCTTTTAAGGAACTGAGCTACTTGTTGTTGACAGCCGCCTGTCGGCACGACCAGTGGTCATAACACGTAGTACGGGTACGACCAGTGGTCATGAGACATAGCTCGACAATGGTGGAACTGGCCGGACCGGACCGGGTAGAGCCGGGCCGGGCTGGGCTGTAGGTGCGACAACACACCACAGTTGACTGGCGTGGCGACTCGCTCGAGAGGCGGCCTCGCTCGTGACCACAGGGCCCGGCAACCAGTTACGAGTAACATTTCACGGAGCGTCACTGCCCGGCTACGAGGCGATAAAAGCGACGATTGATGCTTGTCGATTATGCATTACCAGCCTCCAAAACTAGTTATAGGCCACTGACTGAACGGCCCCAGGCCTGTGATTGTTTGATGAGACCTGTGAATGACCTCAGGTGGTCACCTGTACGGGTCAGGGAACAAGTGTTGGCAGCAAAAGTCCATCAAAAAACAAGGACAGAGCGCATCAGAGCTGGGGCATCAGGGCATCGGGCGTGGTTCGTGACACGCTATAGCGCATCACTTATGACAAGTGCTTCACCGATCCGCGCGTTGGTTCGACTTGTCATACCGAACAGCATTATACCAACATTTGTCTAAAATGCGCATGGCACAAGGTACGGCGAGTTTGCAATATGAGCTTTCTTCGTTTTACAGCTATGTTGCGAAATCTTACGGGTGTGGGTACAGCTGTGGAACAAAAACCAGTACAGTGATGCGTGAGAGATGCAGTGCTAAGTGACTCAGAGAGATACGGTTGAGAAAAAAAACAGTCTACAGAAAGTTTGAAGCGCATTCACCGATAGAAATAAGCGTCAATTGTCTATTTTAAGAGAAAGCCATCATGATGACCTCGAACAAGGATCATAGGTCAGGAATCGTCAAATTTTCAAACTTCAATTTTTTACAACAGTTGCAAAAATTATGTTAACTCGTCTATCCAATATTTCAGCATCATGTATAGAAATGTTCAGAACTTATTTTGAAAAATATTAGGGGGTATCTGAATAAAAGTGTTCTTTCACCCCTCCACGTCGGGAGAGGATCAAACTGAAGGGACCTAAAACAGGAAAACTTACAACAAACCATAGCAGGCGTACATGAATGCGGGCAGGTAGTTCCAATAAGTGGCTACTTACATTCGAATGCTTACTGAGTACGTGCGGATTTACGTAACAGGGGTTGGTAGGTGGACGTTCAGGATCCGGGCCCAGCAACACCTTTCATTTAGCGTCACAACGTGCAATTATCTTCGTGTAACATGGACGAGTATGCACGACACTTACGAGCGATAAACGCAGCTCAGTCCTGGCATCCACCTGGCGTCATCTCCAAGAAACAGCAGTTCACCAGCATAGATGGCAGCGGCAGCGACCAGGGACGGCGGGCGGTATTCGCCTCCGATTCGACAGCTGGCTAAGTCGAGCAGGAAGTGACACGTATGTATGTACCTCGGATTCTAGGGGTGCGGAATGGTGCGCAGTCAACAGTTGGTCAGGTCAGGCAGGTAGTGAGAGGCGTGTGTGTATCTTGGAATCGAAGATCACAGACCAAATTCTATTACATATGTTTAGTAATGGGTATGCCACAAAGCAACTTAGTTCTGAGTTTTACCGGGGTACCGTAGAAGCCACAAACATGCGCATATAGAACACTCATGTATATGCTTTCAATGCCGTGGGGCTCATTTGCCTCGTGTAAGACAAGTGAGTCACTTAGCATCCCATGTGGGGTGAATCATTCAACTACCAGTGATATCTTTATGTTAAACGGCTTCGACTGCTGGTGACAAGCTGCGTGGCATAACAAAAAAAGAAGAAAATTATCGCAGGGCGTACGTAGCTTAAGGGACCAGCTCCAAATGGCGATCTTTATAGAGCTTGAGTGTGTTTCCAGTGATGCATAGTGATCTGCATAACCATAATCAGCTTTTCCTGTTTCGGTCTCCGGCCCAATATCGCAAGGATCAGCTTAGCACTGCCCCACAAAGCCATGATCTCCAACGTCTTCGATTGGATCGCAGAGTAAGACATAATAAGCCATCACACACAAGACGAAATACGGGATCCTCGTTACCTGGCACGAGGCAACACACGATGTTTGGCCTCCCCAAGCCGCGAGGGCGCCACTCGGTTAGCCAGCGCGAGGGGACTCGTCGATTGGCTGCAACACAAGGTGCCGCTGGCCGGCGTCGGCCGGGTACCTGGCGCGAGGAGAGCAGTCCGAGCCGGTGCAGCAGCAGCGACAGCACAGCCGCCGGATGCACCCGCACCAGACGGCAGTCCGTCACGCGCAGCACGCGCAGCTCCATCTGCAGCAGGCTGGCCAGGGAGTAGCCGTCCTTGGTCAGCTGCAGCAAGGTCCTCGCCTGCAGCCGGCGGGCGATCAGAGTCGTCAGACCGTTGCGCCGTCCCGTCAGGTAACCGGAGTCAACAAGAGCCAAGACAAGTCATCCAAGTCAAGCTCATATCGGGCTCAGGAGGACACCGACGTGACGACTAAAACAGTGATCAGGGCATCGGGGCCAGGAGGACACCAGTATGGGAGGCGCAGAAGCCCAGGGAGCAGCCGCTCTTTGGTCTACCGACATCAGTTAACCAAACGAAGAGCACCGGTGTGGAACCTAAGACAACATGCGTCTACAATTCAACGCAACAAAATTTTAAACACCCAGAGAGTGATGCCAGTTTTTACAAATCAGAAGTGATTCTTGTGGCCGAGCTGGAGATCAACATGACGAACTTTTAATGCGGCATATGTGCTAGCGGCGTAAGCGTGGGCACAGGAGGCACGCGCCCCTCTTAGGTTCCGAGAGGCGGCCCCTCAGGACTAATGGACTCGGGACTCAGGACTCAGGGCTCAGGAACAGTCGGCTCCGTGCTTAGGAACAGTCGTGTTCGGTCTGCGCCTGGTCTGGGTCTGGTCAGGTCTGGGCCTCAGGACCCATTTCCCCAAGCAGGACCAAGACCGGGGCCCGCGATTTACTTGGTCGGGGCTCTTGAGTTAGCGAGAGGCCCTGTGTTCCTCAGGGGCCCGGAATGCCTGACAGGAGTCCTGCGTTGGCAAGGGGCCCCGAGTCGACCAGGGGCAGAGTTCGATGGGCCGAAGACGGGCCCAAAGGGTCTCTTGGGACCAGTCATCAATTGCATGATTAGAGGGTACGAAAGAGTAGTTGTGGGTAATATTAAGGACCCTGGTCCGCAGGGTCGTGCCCTTAAATGTCAGCCAGGGAGCCTCTTGCACTGACTAGGACAATGCGGAGCCCTACTACAGTCAAAGACCACCAACATCGCACAGTCGACTCCGTGTGGATATGAGTCCTGGGGACCCATTTCAAAGCAGACACAAGACCGAGACCATAATTTGCCGCGACCAGCGCCAACAGTACCGAACGTCTTTGATGAATCTTTTGGCAACGATCTATTAAACAAGCATCATGCGTATAATAGGCAGCATCACACGCGGTACGCATACACGGTATATGACATATTGTATGCGGCAGTTGTATCGTGTTGTGCAACCGTTTCGCATGCATAGCCTTTGACATGTAGAGGTTTTGACCGTAGAGGAGTTGTGAATACAAGTGATGCTATTACGTTTCATCCTAGCAGTTTTCGTGCGCTAGCAGCAATGTTGCGCAGACGTTTAGCCAGTAACAGTCGAGCCATTTGACAATTAGGGCTGCAGAAGTTCTTTTTGCGTGCAATTTTTTATGGTGGAAGTTTTGTCAGCTGATGTGTTGTGTGGATGTTTTCCAGACTCAGTTTACACCCATGTCGCATATGATGTGCACAGGTGCTGTCAGTAGAAGTTAAGAGCTACTCCGTCTAAGCTCGTTACACCGCTGTTTTGCTCCTAGCTGTTTTAATGTGGAGTGGTGGCTATTGCAGACATCGCTGATGCTGGTACCGAGGGATCGTGAACTATGCGGTCTAAATGAGTGCTGCAAACACTTTGGGCACTATGAGCACCTTCGGCGCCTCGGCCACTGAAGACACGGGGCACTGCTGTGGCAACAGTGCCCATTGCAGTGGCTGTGGGCACTCAATAGATGAGGGCACTGCGTATTCTGGGCACCGCAGGCCACATGATGGCACCGTGGACTTTGCGTACACCAGAGTATTATGGGCCCACAGGATGCAAGGGCACTGCGAGTACTGAAGGCACTACGAGTGTTGTGAGCTTGCGGCCACCGCAAGCACTGTAAGCGCTGTCGTCGCTGCCGACCCGAGGGCACTGTGGGGCGTGGTCTCAGTGCGGGCACGAGTTCACTGCAGGCGTGACGGGTACAGCGCGAAAGCGCTGTGGTACCCGCTGACACAAACAGCATGTCTTGCACATCTGACACCGCAGCCCTCGCGGGTCGTGCCGGCCCGGGCGCGTCCCTTTACCGTCGGCAGGCGCGGCTCCTCCACCTTGGCAGCCAGCCAGAGTGAGGCGAGACCCAGCAGCTGGAGGTCGTCCAGAGCACAGCTGTCCGTGAACAGGACGCGGTCCATCAGCGACACTGCCAGATGCAGCGTGCTCGCGTCCAGCCGAAGGTAGTGCTGCCGGCAGAAGCAGAGTTTTACGAAATGAGTTCTGGGCGAGGCTGATCAGTGGAAAATGACCCAACCTGCGCCAAAATAGGCCATCAAAGAGGTCTTTGCCTAGATCTGGCCCCGCGGATCTGGAGTCCGAGTTGTGGGTATGAAGTCGGCACTGTCCTCTCAAGTTCTCCCAAGTCCTTCCAACTGAACAGGGAAAATACCCCTGGCTGCGGGCATGCCGCAGGTGACGCATTGGTCAACGGTTGTGCAACTTCATTGGCTACTGGATCGACGAACACCTTGGTACCATACTCCCGCAGTCGGTTGAACATCAGCTTCAAATCACTCTGCCGTCTCGACCACCGTCCTCTTGCTTTGTGTGCACTGAATGCGACGAACGTCGCGAAACCAGTCATTTTTGGAACGTCAGCGACCACAGTGCACATGTGAGCACCCAGAGTCATCGCACAACCGGGGTTCAAACCGAAACGATCAGTCTTAGACCAACTGTACTCATATCCTTTGATAACCTTCGCAGCCTCACGACACCTTCGGGCGAAGGCGACATCTGCCACATTAATGGACACAACTGATAAAGCATGTTACGAACCCGCATACAGTTGTGCGCCTAATTCCGTCTCTGTACGGCTTTCTTCAGATCTGTACAAGGCCGCGGAAAGTGGCACCAAAAATGCAGTACATAGAAATATTCTCCATTGCATTTGAAGTTTAACAAGCGATCGAAGCTGCAACTAGCAATGCCTCACCTTAAGCGTAGTTCCCCGCTACGTCTCTGCCCCGCAGGTAGTAGCCAATCGCACAATGGATAGCTGAAAGATCCTAACCACATCGCCACAAATTGTTGCGGCGAGGCTTGGGCACCACTTAAGAGACTGAAATTTTGATAATGTAATGCACCATGGGTCTCATTAAGCCACGCAATGAAGAGGCTTCGCGCCAACCTAGAGCTGTTGGAAAGAAGGGGGCGGGGTATGCATCTCCCTCTTGTTATCTGACACTGCCCGATGTCCCTCGCAATCCTGACAAGATCTACGAAGTCTCTTGGCGTCTATGTGAGCGCCAAGTTTAAATGATCATAATGAGACCAATCATCATTTTTGTCTCTGGTCTTCAGAGTGCACCAAGCGTAACAGCAGCAGCCACTCCAACATTTGCCCGACACATCGGAGCCTACAACCCGACGTGGTACTGCCGATGTGATCCCCTTCCTCACCCAAGCCGCCACATGGCCTCATCCTTCACCTTAAGCACTCACAAAACACCTCTGAAACACCAAAAAAACAGGCAGAAAGTGTTCAAAACATCTAAAGGCAACAGCACCCACTGGATGGCAAAGCCGCTACTCGGCATTCAACTGTCGTTTGACATTTTCGAAGCGTCATGACCCTCTTGTCCGCATTATCTCTCCAGTAACTGAGTGCGTCCGTGCTGACCTGGACCAGTATGAGCCAGTCAACGATGATGGCGCGGTCCGACGGCGTCACAGACTCCTGTCCGGCGAGGAAGTCGGCTGCCAGCAGCTGGTGCCGCTCCTCCTCCAGCAGCAGGTGCAGAATGTCCTGGCAGGCACACCGTGTTCGGTATGGGCAGACCGGCTGTCGTCACGGACAGGCGTGTGACTGCACTAACGACGCGTCCATTACTGATTGTACTCTGAACAGGGCGACCAGTGTGCCTGCAGTCACTACTGACGGGACGCTGGATATGGATGCCACTGTACCCGCAGTCAATACTGATGGGACACTGGACATGGATGCCACTGTACCCGCAGTCACTACTGATGGGACGCTGGGCAGGGTGGCAATTGTACCCGCAGTCATTACTGATGGGACACTGGACAGGGTGACAATTGTACCCGCAGTCACTACTGATGGGACGCTGGGCAGGGTGACAATTGTACCCGCAGTCATTACTGATGGGACACTGGACAGGACACTGGACAGTACCAATAAACGAGGCCCACGGCACGTACTGACCAGCTGGTTTGGAACCGCCCACTTTACCCGAAATGCAGCCTGGTCGCTGCGGAAAGATGCGCCGGCATCAACATCGGGGATGAAGAGTAAATCTAATCCCGAATATTTGCGTAGAAAACGCGTGGGCTGTCGCACAAGATCTATGCAGCCTTATTTTTTGTTTGTTTAAGCGTTGACTTTTACATGCTTTCTGAGCAGGCTTCTGATGTCATATGAACGTGGAGCGTCTTTTCTCATTTTCAGCCTAGATACGTGGGAAGAGCTGTAGACCTAAACAGTCCGGCGACACC
This sequence comes from Pollicipes pollicipes, assembly GCF_011947565.3. Taxonomy (NCBI): domain Eukaryota; kingdom Metazoa; phylum Arthropoda; class Thecostraca; order Pollicipedomorpha; family Pollicipedidae; genus Pollicipes; species Pollicipes pollicipes. The sequence goes on along the minus strand of NW_023597054.1, from coordinate 37,390,072 downwards.
GACGCCTCGACGTCGCGGGACATGGTAAGGTAAAGAACGAATGTGATACAATTCAATTTTCGTCACCAGTGACACTGGTCGCACTGTGGTCCTCATGGCCGCCCACTTCCACGTTGCAGACCTGTCCGCCAACTGGAAGGACGGCGGCAGTTTCAGTTTTCTGGCTGCCTTAGGTGTGGTGTATGCGAGAGAGATCGTGGCGGTCTTTTCCGTGCCGCGTGCGGGAGGGGTCCGTCGCAGTGCCAGAGCAGCCACTGGCGAGTGATATGATAAGCTCGCGGCTGTGACGAGCCGGCCATTAGCAGGCAATTCAAGCTGATATCGGCTTCGCTAACGAAAGCGTCTTCACACTGATCGGAACGTCGCCGTGGTGTCAATGGCAGACAAGCCCGCTATGTCATCGGTCCCCGGGCCTGGGGCGTCATTGGTCGTCGGACTCACAGCGTCATTGGTCCCTGGGCCATTAGTAGCATTGGTCGCCGGGCCCACAGCGTCGTCGGTCCGGGCCAGCGGTGTCATTGATCCCCGGGCCGGCGGTGTCATCGGCCCAGGGGTAGTGGCGTCATCGATAACCGGGCCCACGGCGTCCTGGGTCCTTCAGCATGCGGCGTCATCGGTCGTCCGGGCCCGAGGCGTCATCGGTCGCCCGGGCCCGAGGCGTCATCGGTCGCCCGGGCCCGAGGCTTCATCGGTCGCCCGGGCCCGAAGCGTCATCGGTCCCCGGGCCCGAGGCGTCAATGGTCCCCGGGCCCGCGGCGTCGTCGGTCCCCGGGCCCGCGGCGTCGTCCCAGGTCTTCAGCATGTTGGTGCACCCCAGCAGCGCCAGGTGTGCGGAGCAGTCCGAACGACGAGTGGGGATCCACCGGACAGCGATGTCAGGGACAGAGACACGCAAGACAGCCACACCGGGGGTGAGGGCCTGCCGGACAGCGGTGTCAGGGGCGAAGACACGCAAGACAGCCACACCAGAGGTGAGGGCCTGCCGGACAGCGGTGTCAGGGGCGGCCACACGCAAGACAGCCACACCAGGGATAAGCGTCTGCCGGACAGCGGTGTTAGGTATGGGGACCTCCCAGACAGCCACGATCCGGGCGGGGTAGCGGAAGATGCAGCTGGGTAAGCAGTGACAGACACTTCCCGCCGATGACAAGCAATTTTTTATTAAAACGCCATTTCCTTCCCACAAACTTAGCAAGAGATTCCGTGAAATTGAATTGGTGTGGACAGGTCTGGGCTCCTGCCTCCACACAAGTACAGTCATCAATCAAAAGCAAGGCTAATGTGCATGACACCTCCAGTTAATTAGTCGGCACTTTTTACTCTCACTGATGAACAGAGGACGGCAATACGGAAACTCTAACAAATACGAAAAACTCATTAAGTGCGCTCGAGTCAGTATTCTTAACAGCACTAGCATGGAAGAGAACTTCCTGTCCAGCAACGCCTATATAATATGTTATATGATGGCATATGATGTACACACACACACACACACACACATATATATATATATATATATATATATATATATATATATATATATATATATACATATATATATATATACACTTAAATAGTCATATACTCACAAACCCTCACACATATATATAGGGTCGTCTTGTTAAACCTACATTGTTCGTGATTTGCACCCGACCAGCTGATCCACGGCCGGACTCTGTATTTTTCAGAAGTAAACGAATTTTGCCACGTTTTTTCATGACCTACCACCGTCATGCCTACCGCCGTCCAATATTCCCTGTTTGAAATGTTGCGGACTTGGTGACAAGCCTCGCATAGCATTCCATAAGAAGTGATGTTCATCTGATACCTCATGGACTTTTTAAATTGATAGTATGCCTAGCACGTGAACAGTTATGGGACACTGAATATTATCTAACGGCACCGTTTACGCCATGAATGCTTGCCTCGACATACTCCTCTGCCATCTCGGAATGCTGGTGGACGACTGGCGTTCTCACGGCCGGTGCTGGCACCAGCTGTGACACTGGATTCCACTGCCCCGACGTCCTTTCTGCTCCATCTGTGGGCACTGCCATGCATTTTTGTTCTGAATCATTCCCTAATCGTCCATTGGAAATGTGCGGATGCCCTACTGAGAGAATGTATCGTATTAAAATGGCTCGCGTGCATGTGAATTATAGAACATTCATCACTTCATTACACACTTGACAACCAGACAGGTTTGCGCGAAACAGTGGATGCGGTCGAGATAAATACATGTAGTATTGTATGGCAGCTGTGCTGCTCTAACTTCAGTGAGTACGTGTGAGCTCCTGCGGATTTCCAGCAAACCGGGCCACTAGCATTCGGGTGCGACGCAAGATACTACGACACTCATCAGCAAACCAGGGGTGATACACGTACATATATCGCAGATGAAAGTCACTGACGCAGCAACAAAGCTTCAATGTAAGTGAATGCTGCAAGCAAACATGCCGATGAGTATTTACCCTGTGGCGTTCTGGATGAGACACCTGTATCAATGTCTGTCCTGGTTATTACCTCACCTTTCTCTACCAGGATTAGTTCGTCTTTAACCGCCAGCAGCCCCACCTGTCCATCACACCTTCCAATATATGCCCAACACACATTGAAGCAGCCAAGCCTGTTCATCTTATGCTTCTTTACACTTCTATATCTTATCCTCCAGTCACGTCCGTTTATTCTACCTTCCAGCAGTCACACCTGTGTATCCTACCTACCAGCAGTCACACCTGTGCATCCTACCTACCAGCAGCCACACCTGTGTATGCTACCCACCAGCAGTCACACCTGTGTATCATACCCACCAGCAGTCACACCTGTGTATCCAACCCACCAGCAGTCACACCTGCGTATCCTACCCACCAGCAGTCACACCTGTGTATCCCACCCACCAGCAGTCACACCTGCGTATCCTACCCACCAGCAGTCACACCTGCGTATCCTACCCACCAGCAGTCACACCTGTGTATCCCACCAACCAGCAGTCACACCTGCGTATCCTACCCACCAGCAGTCACACCTGTGTATCCTACCCACCAGCAGTCACACCTGTGCATCCTACCCTTCAACAGTCGCACCTGTTCGCTCCTTGCGAGCCGCCGCCATGGTGTCGTGACCATGGTGCCGACTGGAGAGGTTCGGAGCACGTAAAGCTGGAGGCGGAGCGCCGGTCGTCCTGGCCCGATCTGGAGCCGCTGAGCTGGCGTCTGGACAGCTCTCCAGCCGCGACTTCTTCTTGGTCGCCAGCAGCTTGGCAGGCGCAAATTTCCGCCTACGACGCGCCTGCTGAATTGTCCGCAAAGGCGAACGACTCTGAAACGTTGAAAAAATCGTGGACAACCGTGAAATCACGTTTTGTGGCATGTACGGCATATGTATCTGGTTTTGTGTTGATAGATGATGATCGTCCATAGTGCTTTATTTCTCAGGGTGGTGGCAAAGGCCGGGCAGAACGGAGGGCGTGCCACCTTATAGCAAATTAGTGATATAGATAAATACCTGCGGTAAATTTTCCGTTTGAATACGGACCAAAGCTACTGACACTAACGTAAGCTGCTCAGAGATAAAATATTGGGCAGCCGTATGCTAAATGGCATGCCACTAGCTTCCCTGTCGGTGATGAACGTACATTGTCAACCAGATCCCAGAACAAGCGAAGAACGTGATGCGTAGGCTGCTGCCACAGAAAGCCACACCTAGCTCGTAAAAAAGCACATGAAGGTGTGGAAAATTGTGCAGATAGCTAGTAGTGCACGGAAGCCCTAATACGATTACGCATCCTGGCGCGATGGACTCCTATCAATCGGAGTCCAGCTCATGGTCTCATTCAGTCCTCGTAGAGTTTCGGTCCTGCCTCCATCCTCCATGCGGAGGAATCGGCAAGTCAAATGTACTGCTTTTTCAGGTGTTGCGAAACAGCGGCAGGAAGTAAACCACAGCTTTCGGAAACCGGCCCAGCACCGTGCCTCGATGTATTGCCGTACGTTGCATGCTGTGTTTCGTCAAACAAGATTATCATTACCTTACAAGTGTTAACGATTAGATAAATGCATCTAAATTGTCTGGGTTTCAGTAACATTTTGAGCATTAATAGCTGGCATCCTCACATTCCTGCAACGACTTCCAGATATTCAGGCTGCTCACAGTTGTGCGACCTCCAGCCAACAACCCTCAACCCGCATGGGGTGGGCCTACAGTAATGGTGGAGGATGAATGCATTAGTAATAGTCTGAACGAACGCCCACACGGAATGCGCATACGACAGCATGTGCTGGCACCGAAGTACTTTGTCCATCTCAACCAGCTTCAGTTTTGAGTTACAAGACGCGTGTTCCGCCTGCTCTCCCACGCCTCTGCCCTCCCCGCTCCTGGCGCGTCACCCGATGGTGGTCCGGACGCTGGTCATGATAGCCGTTCCTGTGTCAGCAGCCTCAGCGGAACGCTCGTTCTCTGACGGGAGGCTGGCGGAAACGAGCCTCCGCGCGGCCTCGTGTTAGAAACGACTGTCGCACGTGATTTTGCTCCATGCTCATCAGGCACGCGCCTCTACGCTTAAGCCTGATCAGATGTTGCGTGTTCGTCCTCCGACAGCCCCTTAAGCGAGTCGCGGTGTTTGGGGGGCAGCAGTGTGCCACTCTCAGCCGTGTCACAACGTAGCGTGGTCTTTTCGGAGTTTTCCCCAGTTCCAACTAGAAGCGAAATCTGTTCGTGGTTGTTGTCATCATTTAATATTTGCGTGTGCGCCAGTTCGAAAGTTCAGTTTTTGAGTGTCGTGGCGAGTCGCGTGTAATGTTTTTACCCGTACATTGTTAACGTCAGATGGCGATGATGTAGACCGGTGTTGCTATATCATCATGTGACAACTGACAGAGTCGACAGACGTTCCCGACAGGAGTGGACGTGGTTTGATTGTTCCACGCAAGCTCTGTCGGCTGGTAAGCGCTAACAGGCTACTGTATATGGTACCTTCTTTTCTGCTTTCTTCTCGACCCTTATGAGCTGTTTTGATAGAATCAGCGCTGTTAATGGATCAGTTGGGACGCTAGATCTAAACGCACTCGAGATCTGCAATAATTAGCTCGAAGCATCTCGGCAAATGTTTCACCTACACGCCGCAATGACTGACTCATTGACCCTCCTCCCCCTTCCACAGAAAAGGTGGCTGACCTAGATCCGGTGGCACTGGGTTCGAATCCTAGAAACGCTAACTTTTCCCAGTGGTCATTCGGCTGGTGACCAGAGAGACAACCCGTCATGGGGCAACCGTCTCGAAGTATCGCACCGTACGGAAAACATCCCTCCTGGTGTTTGGTGCCGTAAGGTGAAACGACCGCAGGCAAAATTCATCCGTTTAACCGGAATTACAGTATTGAGTGGCCCGTTTAGGTTACAAGGAGTGATCTAAGTTTAACATATAGATAGTCCATAAGTAGCACACAAGTAAAAAACCGAAATCAGTCAGCGTAGTCAGTATCAAAACCAGAATCACCAATGGAAACCATTTGGATAAAAGTACAAAATAGAATACACAAAATGCGACTGAACTGTACGGGTTTCAGAGGTAAGGGCTTGCCTTCAGCGACGTTTGCTCGCATGGCCCGACGGTCCGGCTGCTGAAATTCCAGTTCCAGAAAAGGCAGAACTTTGTGGCAGAAGTTTAGCGTGTCACAATGTTCGGCTCGGTCCGCCCGCTGACCTTGGGCGGCCAATGACCCCGGCCAGCAGGCCATTCAAGTCAGGGGAAATAGGGAGCACCGAAGCTAACCGAACCTTAACACAACCCCCCTGCCAGAGCTGAGTTGAGGCAGGCACTCTAACTCCCTGAGATACAACGGCGGCTAGTCGCTGATTTGACGACCGAATAGATAACCTCACACAAATGTAGCGACCCATTAGTTTGAGAAAACATCGGTTTTGAGGCCCATCGTAAAGTCTTTACCCGCTACCCACCCCCCCCTCCACCCCATGTCAAATTTGGCTACGTCGCCACTGGATCATGGACCGCGTCGGTAAAATTGACAGGGCATTCCGATTCGGGCTTATGCGATATCATCGATTAGGTGGCCTGCACTTTGATTTTCTTCATGCTCCAGCACGATATTTTTGCAGGAAGTGGGGCCTGGTCACCTGCTGGTAACATCATATAGTCGCACATCTTATGCTTTCGGCCATCATCTTATACGGCCGTTATCGGTTACCGCAAATCCTCTCTTCCATGCCGTTCCATGCAAACAGATAATGCTGTTTTAACACGTGCTCGGGCGAGGGTCAAATTGACCCACCCGAAGGTTTTTCCAGAACGGTTTCCGAACAGCGTTTTGCAGCCGCGCCAAATTTTGCATAGCTGTAGACAATTGAATAGCGGGTCGTTTTGCATTACATATTTGTATGTGCCTTGTAAGGTCGCTGATCTATGGCAGGCCAAAGTCAGGCCATGGATTTTGCGAAGTCTATTTCCAGGAAATCGTTTAATCTGATGCAACAACGGAGGGTTAGACGAGACCATACATCTCTGAGATATTTTCTTAGACAACATGACAATTAAATGAGCAAATTCAATTGACATAATGTCAGTTTTGAAGGTCAGACCAAGGTCAAAGCCAATCTGTTTTTGTACTTTAGGGCTTTCTGTATGGGATAGTTTCTGGCGCTCATTTCGAATTTATTGACAACAGGAACCGCATTATACATCTTCCATGTACTTCTCAAAGGTCGGGATAGGTCAATGACCTGAAATGATCCAGGTCAACGTTTGTTTGTTTGTTTTGAAGGACATACTGCCTACAGTAATCTTTGTCGCTTATTCAAAGGCGAAATTCAAAACAGTCTTGTATGATCTTGGTCATAATGACCTTCGAAAGGTCAAACAAGGTCGCTGACCTTATCCGATCATGTGACCCTTTGCTTATAACAGTTATCTAGATTCTGGGGGCACTTTGAGACCAACCTAAATATTGACCCTTTTGACCTTATTTGACCCGAGGGTCATGACCTAGCGACCTCAAACTTTGATCTGAGAGAGTTTAGGTACAGACCAACACACCCTGCAAATGGTTGTTTCTGGCTTTCTTAGTTCCTGAGATCTCAGAGGGTCAAATTGTCCCCCCCCCCCCCCACCCGAGCGAAGGGTATCCGGCCAGCCAGCCGGGCAAGTGTTAATGAATACCGAAACCATGGCTATTTTTACATGCCATCGTTTGGTAGTAATATGCAATCTAGTGGTGTAGTCTCGGTCTGAAGTGTATTTTGAACCAAAATAAGATACCCCACATGGAATAATATGGAAGATAGAATCTTTGGAAACCTTAAACTTTGCCAAATATTTCAAATCTTTGCCAAAGCATTAAACGAGGGCCTATATGATTTTGCAGCATGTGACCAGGCCCTAGCTGTGCACCATATAAGTGTTCCAAGTAAATCGCAGGGACCGGCATATCGCGACAAACTTATATCAGTTGATGCGAGATGTTTGTGAACTCTTTGGGGCGCCTGCTTTTCGATCCAACCACCTGTGGCAGGGTGGGTTCGAGTCGTTTTAGGCGCTTTCCATTTGCCTTCGCCCGGAATGGCCTGCGGCTGGCGGCAGCGGCCGCTCTAAAAGTCACGTGACCAGAGAGCAGGAGTGAACGTGCCAGGCACCGCGGCATGTTAAGCTTTCGGTTCCAAATTCTGTTGTTGGCCCGGAACTTCACGATCGGCTGGTGAGGTCAGGTCTCATGAAACAAACACTGTTAATTCTGCCGTCGATCCGGAACTTCACGACCCGATGGTGGGGTTCGGTCTCACGCAACAAACGCTGCTGGGATTGGGCTTCGATCTCAGAAATCCATGCACTCAAAACGCTCGGTCTAAATGTTAAAAAAAACACGACGCTTTACAACAAAAGCTTAACCATAATTGTTTCTTAATATTGAGATCGCCGTTCATGACTTCTAAGCTCACTGCATGAACATGTAGAAGGGGGAGTAGCATTACCGTGTTATTAAAAACCAAGACCGGGTGGATAGGAGGTGGAAGATTTCAGGGTTCGGTAAACCCGCGGGTACTTACCCATGCGGAGGTGGTAATGAGTTGGGTTGGTTACATATTCTGGGAGCATTTCGGGCGTGGGTACGGGTAAGGTGGTTACAAAATGTCCGTTTGATACTAAAAGAAATGTTATACAATATTGGTGCTTGCACCTCTCTTAATCAGGATTATCTCCATTCACATCGATTTTGCAGCCATCGACGCAAAACACTTTCGGCGTAAACGTACGTGAAACGTTTCCACATTTTAGAACTAAAATGGTTAAAAAGCATACGGGTGGTTACCAGGTGGGTACAATTGATTAGGAATGGGTACAGTTCCATGGGTAGCGGGTGGCTTGAGCAGAAGAAATCTTACCCGTAAATTCCCCTCATGGAAGGATTTTAGTATCCTTGGCTACAGGATCCGTAGCCACTGTCTTCGTCCTAGATGGGGGACGGCACATCAACAACAGTACCCAGCGTAACCCAAGAATGACCGTTTGTGGAAAATGGCGTTTGGATATTTGAAATGAACTGAACTGAATTGAATGAACTGAGTGATAAGAACCAATGCTGAAGATCTCTTCGGGAGGAAACGGTGTAGAGACGAGGACCCTGCCTCAATTCCCAAACCAGTACTACGCATAAAACCAATATGGCATACTTAGGATCCGTACGGGTTCTGGACGGCCTGCGCTCTTCATGCGTGCCTTGCAGTTGTAATCTGGGATGACCTGAAGCGGAGGCGGTAGGGGAGGCAAAGCGGTTGTAGAGCCAAAGGGTGGGATGGGAAAGGGGCAGTAGCATAGGTTTGGGAGCAAAGGGGGGATTGTTGTCAGCGGGCACCACGGCGCGGCAACTTTCCGAGCACGCTGAGCATTAAAGGCAATAACCAATATTTAAATATATTGAGGCAAGCACCAGATACGACGGAATAAGCTCATTTGTACGTATTGGTATGCTTTGAAGTGCAAAAGACTGCTCTAGACAACAAAATTTCACTATTAGGTGAATACACTATTCATACGCCATCGCATGATTGTGTCATGGAAAGGTGGTTTCACGTCAGAGTGGCTGCCGAACTGGACCGAAATTACCTCCATAGCGGACGGGCTGATTCACTTGTAGTTATTTAAGCTGTCGAGAGGTGTCGTGCTAATCGGTGCGCTGTCTGCAGAACCCAACTGTCCTGTTGTGTGCGTGTGTTTTCACCTTTTCTCATGGCGCTCTGCATAGTTGTGCGTGATTTACATTCTTTGCTTGCATTCACATACTCGGTTATGGCGCTATTTTAAGTTATTCAGTTTTCATTTATTATCATTCCAAATGCTCCTTCCCTTTATTTCCGTCATAACTCGTGCCACTGCCAAAATTCCTGTATGATGCAGCACAAACCGTGATTCGTTTTCGAGAGTTGCACTGAACGCATTACACTGGTTGAGGGCCAGTTTAAGTCCACTGATATTTGTTAATGCCCGAAATCGTGATTATGTACGCCAGACACGAATAGCTCGATAAACAATTACCTTAGCTTGCCCACTACATGTCTAATCAGGTGGCAGTATTGGCGTAGCGCTCCTTTGCTGTCACGCACGCCTGGGTGATCTTGAAATAGTCTGCACGAAGCAGGCCGCATAAATTCGCGGGCGCGGAGCTCAAAAATCAGATGGCTTCAAGTCTTCAAAAGGACAGGGCTGTGAGCTGCACTGAGTGATCTCCAAAATGGCTCTCCCAGTTTATAACCCCATGCAAGTGTAGAATATTTCCTTTAACCCTGTGGCGACACATGATAAGTATGCACTCCGAAAATGGCTTTCGCACCCCCACTTTTTGAAGACATGCCTCCACCTTTGGGCATTAAGACAAAATGACGTGTTTGGTTAAACAGACCCATTTTTGGGTCACTCTGTGATCGACGCTTGACTACTGCATTGCTCACCGTCTCCATACTGAGCCGACACGGCCTGCAGCCGCGCCCAGGTCCGGCCTCGCTGCTCAGCACGCGCTTCCTCTCGCCCCGAGTTGGTCCGGCTCCGCTCTCCATTCAGTCTGTAACGCACAGCCCGCGTCATCCGCCTGGACTGCAAATTACAGTCAGCGTCATCTACTCAGGCTATAACGCCCAGCTGGCGTCATCCATTCAGCCTGCAACGTCTGCCCAGCGTCATTAATTTAGTCGATAACGTCCAGCCAGCGTCACCCATTTGCACCCCAAATTATAGTCAGGGTCATCCATTCAGACTGTAGCGTCCATTCAGTGTCATCCATCCAGCCTGCAACGTCAGGCCAGTGTCATCCATTCAGTGTGTAACGTTCAGCCGCGTCATCCATTCAGTCTGAAAAGCCCAGCCAGCGTCCCCCATTCAGACATACATCTTCAATATCTATATTTGTGCGTGAAAACATTTGAACATAGAACACAAGTGGCAAGGCAATACAACATGCTTATAACTAATCGATCACAGTGACTTCGTGTGCATCGCTGATAAAATGTTAGGTGTCAAACGGACTGAAATCAGGCGTGTGCAGTAACCCCCGGTAGTAGATTATCATAGCCGGGACACCTGTTCACAATACTAATTATTACTGCTTAAATTGACGCTGAAATACACGGCTATCTCCCAAATGCAGGTACCACTTTCAAATGGTCGCTTTATCGGGCCAGGTACCCGACAGCGGTGTCAATCTATCAACAAGATTGTTGTCTTTCAGAGGTGAGGCCAAGGAAGTTCACGCAACGGTGGTATCGTTGCATTAAAACAAGATCAATAGTTGCGACGATATGTCAGAGCGATTACTCCGAGGTAATTACCATATTCGCAACCGATGTAATTGCTCTATTCGTACGCTGCACCACATTCTTCGGATTTCGCGAAGCGGTTCCGAAATGCGTATGGCAAAAGCCACTGATACATCATATCAGAAGTCAGGCGGGATGCTTCATAAACTTTAATTTTACTAAATCAACAACACCTGCATGTACGCGAAACTGTCACATTCCTGTGGCACCTTGTCAGCTGCACCTTGATGTTTCTTCATGCTATCAGTCAATCATGCTGAAAATGTAAAACATCCACAATCAAGCGTACAATAACATTATCATATGTTGTGGTTGGAAAGTTTTTAGACTTCATTTTATTTGACCAGAATGAGTTGTATTAGTACTTTTCACCCTAGGCTTTTCTTAGGATGAGCAATGCTCAAGTCTGTGCCTTGAACCCATTGCCCAGCAGTCAAATTTCATCCCAGCGAATATCTTTGCCTCCAGCTTTGACGTCAGGCAAGCCTACATCACGGCTGCCCCGGGTCAGTGTAACCCTCCTGACTACGCTCGAGCTGGCCACGATGTACTGATTGGGCCAACCAGTTTGCTTTCTCCGGGATTCCGAGCTGCAGCGACGGGACGAAAGCCCTCGATTTTATACCCCATACCACGTGGTTGGCAACCTGGTACTGAAGCCGTTCCTGCAGCAAATGCCTATGAATGTCTGCATGTAGCCAAATACTGCGGAAGTTTTGATCTTCCGCAATCCATACTTATATATCGAATATAATTTTGCTAAAAGCATGCGTGAGGAACGGGATAGTGGCGGCCTCCGGCTGTGTTAGGGCAATTTGGTGCCCACAACCACCGCTGGTGCTCTGGTGACGTTGGCCTCAAGACGTACCTCTTAAGTGGCTGATTATAGTGGCATCTGCTGTAAGTTCCTTTTCATGATCGTCTGTTTAGACGGTTCGGAAACGCCATTCACATCTGGCACCGCCGGACAGGTGGCGCCAACAAAATCCGTGACTGTTATTGGGTACACTATGTTTATCTGGAACGAGCATAGTTCAAACGACTGATGGTGTTTTCTTCCTGGTGTTATCACTATTCAAAGTGGGACGGGATTAGCGTACTTTCTTGTAATGCGGCATACATACACACATATATCAGGGGGCCGATCATCAAAGCATTCCTTGCGTTGTGCATTGCTTACATTACAGGGAGTCTTCCATATTTAAAGATGTTAAAGCAAGCACAAGATGGGATAAAATAAGTCCACTTATAACTGTTGACTGTCCTTTTAGGGAAAAATACACTACGCACTCACAGTTGCTCCCGTCAGCGAACATTCATGCACTAATCTTATCGAGGATGCTTCATCTCAGTGGCCCTATCGAATACGATCAGAGCAGGTCAGGTGAGTGTGTGACCCATCGTCCGCTCGGTGTCAGCGAGAATAGCTTAATCACCGGACGTTTGGCTTTCCTGTAGAAATTTACAAACAGGCCTGTCCGCCATCAGTTGTTCTCAAGAGCAAGCAAGAGCACGGATTCGACCTCGTTTGACACGACAATAGAATTGCACAAGATCAGCTGAGAAGAGTGGCATGCTGGACAATTTTATAATACGCTAAGTGCCACCATTCGGATTTTGAAACTATGCTGCAGCACACCAGTTGTTGAATTGACAGAGGGCTAGCTGTCGGCGGGCTGTACCCGGTGGCACCACGGCCGAAGCGGGGAAAGATGGAGTTGCCATACATACTGAAAAAATATAAAATATAAAAGGCTGGGAAAGGTCTTAGGCACCTCGAAGATAATCATAGAGTCAGCTGCGTCAGCAACATTACGATGTGATGTTGCGTGAAACGCCTTCTGGCAGCGCCACTATCGCCATGCGGGCCTTGTTTTTGTTCTGCTCCACCGGCACTTATCCAGGCAATATGTCCCAATATGGGACGTCCATGTATTACGGTAGGCGTCTTTTGCATTTTCAACCTCCCGCTGGTTATGCTCTGGTTACACTACGAAAAAAATAACATTGATTGCGCTGGCCAGTATATAATGAGACAGACAGGGTTTAGAACATAAAGCCTCCTGCTGTATATACATATATATATATATATATATATATATATATATATATATATATATATATAATGTTCCCAAATGACTTGTAATTACACCTGAGCGTCAAGCTGTGCTGTTTCAAATCCACTCCGACCTTGTTACTCTTCAGTTACGCTCCATGCAACCTCCACCCCCCCCCCCCCGCCCCTCACTGCGTGCGTAGCGTAATTCATGAACGGTCCCTCACCAGATGACCGACTTCAGGATCGGTGGCTTTGGTGCAATTGATCATGCTTTAATACCAGGATCAATAACCGGGAGGACATGACAACCTGGCGCAGTGGGCAAAAGAAAACGCGACATCACCTAAATGCGGACCTGACTGGTCCTAAACCTTCTGGCAGCCATGGTGTTGTAGAAGAGCAGAAATGCTCACCTGAAATGTCAGATACCGCACCCAGGCACTGATCACTGATCACTGTCGAATGCCGGTCGGTGTGCCTCATTGAAACTGGCGCCGCTGGGCTGGCCGGCACACACACCCTCTCACGCGTCACCCGTTCACGTCTGCCACAGTCCCGGCAGACCCCGGCGATCCTGTGACGTCACAGTGCCGCGGGCGGGTGGAGATGGCCGGCGGTATGGCGCCTGCCATGTTACCATTCTGCTTGCGGTTAGCTGGGCTCTCACATCACTCACAGGAGAGAAAAGGCGCGGTAACAGGGGCAATGGAGGAGAAGGGGGAGCCCGTCCTCCGAACAGTTTGCCTAGTTTGCCTACAAACTGTTGTGAACTCACCGGAGGTGGTGGCCTGCAAAAAGAATTCCTCCCCCCCCCTCCCTCCCTCTGTCAAGAGTCTTGCCCCTGCTCATCAACAATCCGGACTGGAGAGGCGATGCACGTTCACGATGCTTTTCCATGGAGCGACGGGCACAGTGTTCTAGCTCCCGAAGATCTCTGGCAGGCCATCCTTGTCTGGAGGCCCATAAATCAAAAGTAATCGAAAAAGTACAACGCTGTATGCATGTTTACACGTATACATATATACATATATATATATATATATATATATATATATATATATATATATATATATATACATAAGGGGCGGATCAGGGGTTCCTTCAAAGGAGGGGGGACGTTTTGTTGTGATGCCCCCTGGAATTCGGTGTTCATTGATAATAAAGAACTGGTGTCCATAGTGGTGCCACTGGACTTCGGTGCATCTCGGAAATTAATATTCGGCACCCCCCTCTAGGCTGCCCCACAATTTGGTGCCTGTTCAGATAAAAGGTTATGTGGACCCGAAACGAGAATTTTGGTGCCCCTTCGGCCACAGGGATACATTATAGCTGAACGCACAATATCACCCCAATATTTGTACAATTCTGTAAATTTGTGTTGACGAGCATTTTGAAATGGCAGAGAATCAAAATAAGCATAAATGACACAATTGCGACCCAATACCACGTGTGGCTTCTTGGCTGTCGGGACAATCAGTGTGCGATTTTTGAATTTCTGGGGGCAAAAGTGGATGACTTGTTATAATGGATCTCGTAATTGTGTTTTCAAGACTGACATGCTGATCCAGTCTTGTCACGATCTCACAGACAAACAATGCCGCAACTCACCGTGAAATTGTTAAAATTGCACACGCCTACACATTTTTTTATTTTCAATGGAACACAGCGTCGTTAACCTGACCCTGAAACACGAATGTTTATTTGCAGTAATCATTCCTACTACAGAATATCCTCCAGCTGCGGAAGACTGAGACAGCAGTGTGCTGCCGCGGTACCGGTGCGGCTTAAGTTACTACCGATGAGACGGCACTGTGCTGCCGCGGTACCGGCGCGGCTTAAGCTACTACCGATGAACACAGAGTTGGAGTACAAGAAATGTCAACCGACAGCATGTGGTGATCTCTTCAACTTTCACCGTAATTGTGCTCGAACTTTCTAACCTGCAGTCAAGGGCGTGTAAGCGTGGGATGCGGTGAATCATGTTTTCTTACTTTTCTGCAAAGGTAGGAACTTGTGCCATTTCAGCTCAGTTTAGCACAGTTGCTTATATAAAGCACACAGTTGTGATGCAGTATATCACATCCTCAAATACCCCCAGGCTGTTCATGAGCCTAAGCCAAGATTAAGGATAGGAAAGCGATGGACATGGCAAAACAAACTCACATATCTCACCATTCAGCCAACTCATAATTCACAGAACAGCACACAAAGGTACACTGAGCTCAGCTGATCACCTCGGAGTAGATGATGAATTGGGCATGCCTTGAAGCGTGACACGAGCCTGGTGGTGTGTTTATTTGGTCTCGACCTAATCTGCCCTCGAATCCGGATTTCCCTCGGATTTCGGCCACTTTGATTTGCGTCCCTGATGCCAAAGTAAAAAATTACATATATTCGGTAGATTCCAAAATTGTTTTGATGTTGACAAATGACTTCTCTTTTCAAGTCGACGTGATAGGGAAATGATGGTATATGACGATGATGATATAGATAGTGCTGTGTTTAGGACGGCCTGTATCATAACTTCAGACATCTGCTGCATTTCATTGGCCCAGTATTCCCTTTTTGCCCAAATGCGTCTGAGGTAGGGACTGAGAAGAGTTCGGAGGGACCTGATTCAGTGTGAGGCAGGCTCTTCAAAAGCATACAAAGTGACAACCCTGGATGAGCGCTCTCCTTTGCGCTGGCCTTTTTCTGATTTCTTACCTCATTTTGATCCGCCCTTTTGATCGCCTAACGAAGCCCCTTACCTTTCTTCAGGTAAGGAATCTGGTGGGTAGGGCACATGAAATCTCCCGGCCAGGGGCTGAATGTTCGTTCCGTCCCAGCCCGGGTTGCCTACCGGCTGCCTTGCGGGCGATAGGGGGCGGGGCCCTCTGGTCGATTCGGGGGCCATTAGAAGGATCAATCATACATTGGTTACCTGCCTGACGCCGAAGGTCCCCTGACACGGGCAGCTGGACCCAGACCGACACAAGGACCCTCACTGACGCAAAACATATTCCTTATCGACGCAGGTGTCCATAAATCGACGCAGAGACTCAAATTCAGCTTACCGGACCATGAACTGCAGTGGGATTGAGAGCTCCTCGTTCTGTAATGGAACCCCTGATTGACGCATGGCTTTCCATTGTCCCACCATGGACACATATTGAAAACTTTGTAAATTATAATGTCCACATTTATTGTCAGAGGGCCCAGACCAACGCAAGAGACCCTCTAGCATTCGGGGCCTGGTTCCTATCCCCGTTCGGCAAATTCTGCCCTGGCCGATCCAGGACCGCTGGCCGCTGGCTCTGTTAGGCCTTGTGGGCCGCTGACCGACGCAGGGGCCTCATTGTTTCAAGGCTCCTGGCCAATGCAAATCGCGGATCCCGGCCTTGCCAGGCTGACACGGAGCCGACTGTTCAGTGTTGGTAGTCTTACCGAAATAGAGGGCCGCATTGTCCGTAGCCAAACAGCGCGCTGCAGGCTGCAACGCAGCACTCGCGTCGGACATGTTCGACACGACTGGCGTTGTTTTTGGTGGTCATTGGCGGACAAGTGCCGTTATCAGTTGAGTCGGCTGGCGTCGATCGTCATGCTTTAGTGACTGTTCCATCGAATATTCACGTCTAATTGGAGGTTAGCACATTGCAAAGGTTCCTTTGAACGCAGCCGGCTAATACCTCGGTCGCTTTTTGGGTGCTAGCATTTGTCCAGTCTGGTGTTCTTTTCTGATAAGGCATCGTGTCATATCGTGCCGAAAGAACCGCACCTTGCTGCGGTCTGTTGAACTATAAATATTGTGTTTTTAATGCCAGAACACTCAGGCAATGGTACAACGCTATACCAGAGTCAACAAGACATATCAATCGTGTGATAAAAATCACGCATTATTCAGAAAAACAGAACATGCTCAAGTAAGTACGGTATGAGCGCGGAGCTCTAAAAGTGTGACCAGCTCAGTCAGCCGCACTCAATTGAGCATAACATCACAGTTTTAATTACTTTGTGCCTTTACATGTGAAGCAATAAGTAAGAGACCTTCTTTAAAACTGATGCAATTTTCATTTTTCATTTGCATTGTCCCGCTTGTAGTTTGCCTCAAGAAGGTTGGCGAGTCAATCTCACTGTGGGGAGGCGCCAAATTGGGTATTGGGGGGGGGGGGGGGGGCACGGCCCATCCAAAATAATACAAATCGACACACGTGCACGAAAGTGACATGTGGCATCTAAATGTATAGACATGAACTCATCGGTGGGGATCCTGTGGAGGTCGTGGGGGTCCGGATCTCTCTCCCAGGCTTCGGGAAAACAGATATCTGGGGTTCGGGGGTCCAAGGGCTCTTTTGGGAGGGTTCCATTCGGCTCACGCGGTTCGAGGAAAAGTGAACGTCCTGGGTGAGAAACACTCGAAGGCGTTTCTTTGGCAGAATCGAAGTCCAGACAGCAACAAACATTTCCCTTTAGATGCTCAGTAGATCCACCTGGCAACTTCGGGCGACTTCGGGCCCCACTGGCCGCTCAGTAGACTCTCTGGCCAACAGGGGCATGCTGCCTTTAAATATGCTTAGAACCCTCTAGTCTTTTAAAGTCCCTTCAGAACACCAAAGGGATATCGGGGTTACCCAAGGGCTCAGGGGCCGTAGTGCCTGCTCAAGGTCCTGTGTGTTAAAGGTCCATCTGGCCTCTCACGGGCCGTTTTAGTTGCTCAGGGCCTTGTGGACCACTGAGGGACCAATAACCAAGGGGCTCAATTTGATCAAGCTTCCCTGCAAAGGCCTCCGGATCGACCATAGGTCCCGACCCACGTATCGTCAGAATGGTAGCCAGTAGGCAACCCGAAATGGGACGGAAAGGCCCTGCAGCCCGCAGCCGAGAAATGTACTGGATTCCCTAGTCTTGGCTAAAGCCCTTTATTGGAGTCTGGCTGTGGGGAAGGGGCCTAGCGACCCCACAGGATGGCTCTGCTCGGCTCTCGTAGTGCGAATGATGATGGTTGGGGTAGAGGATCGTTCTTTGGCTCGGTTGGCAGGGTGACACCTGCTCGGTGTGTTGTTGCAGATTTGGTAATCTCTCCCATACGCACCTAGGTATAAAGTGCGCATTACGGACATCCGACTACCAACTGCACACGATCACGCTGGAACTGTATTAGAAGCGTCAAATAAATAGCAACTACTTCACCAGTGTTAAGTTTGATTGCATTACGAAATACTGGCTCCAAAAATCATGTTTACTGATGAAACAACTTAAAAATATGTTGAAAAATATACACCAACTGAAATGAGAGAAGTACAAGCCATACTAAATGCATACATGAGAGATACAAATGCATTGTTTTCACGTTTAAGCTAATTTAGATTAGTTTCCTCACATCAGACTTTTTAGATGAGTTGTATTTTAAGTGCACCCTTAATCACATGTCAGCGCATGCTGCCGAAAACGCGTGATAATGAAAAACTGCACCTAAGCCGGCCGCGTCATTTTGTTGTTTCCAGTGCTATAAAGCTATGAAAGCTCGCTCATTGGCTATAGGGCCAAACCATTGACATCTTGACCGCTTGGACGGGTCCATTTCACGACCTTATCCGGCGACTGCACCCAGATGGAGGCAGATGTAGGTCAGTTGGACAGTTGTTCTAGATAGGGCATGTGGTGGGTATAGGGCTGGGATCAGGGGAGATTCCTTCCTGCTCTGCTGTGGGCACATTGGCCATTTACATAGGACTCTGGGGATGAACTTCTTTGTATGTGCGTGGCCAGAGCCACGCGTGGACTTTGTCCCCACCTCTCTAGTCAGGATGCAGCGCAGCTCTTTTTCTCACCACGACGGCTCTGAATATAATTTGGACCAATGTCCCTGCCTGGTGAATCAGTATTTACACAATGTTTCCGCCAGTTGCTTATCCTTCCACCAGCAGCTGTCATGGGGTGTTTATCAGGAGTGGATGATGCTTTGCTTGTAGCCATGCACGCGTCACAGTCCGAATTATTTTTGCCATTGTTGGGATTCGAACCAGGGTCTTCTGATACGATCTGGTGTTCTGCCACCTGAGCCAACCGGAAAGGACTAGTCCACTTATTGCTCTTCCTGGTTAGCCAGCTGGTGGAACCTGTACACTCGATCAGAAGACCCTGGTGCATATCGTAGAATTCCAAGGAGAGAACTTGCGCTAACGTCGCGTGTCACTAATTAAGGGGAGTGTTCTACATTATATATGGTTTTCAACTGAAATAACCATATTGAAGACCGATCGATGCAGTTCACAGCCCTGCTACTCTTAAGACTTATGCCCTTTTAGTTTCTGAGCTACACGCCCGCGAAGATGCGCAGACTATTTCGGGAGACTATTTCAAGGTCATCCAGGCATTCATGACGCCACAGCAATGTCATTCAAATTTTGTCATTCTCTGAGCCGTGCAACGATTGCATAAAAGTAGAAAAAAACAAAGTCAAGAAGCATATAATTGTCGAGTCTTTCATGTTTGGCGTTTGTGAGCACGATTTCCAGATATAACGGCCTCCAATTGGCTTTCAATTTGTGTTGTGCAAGGCACGATGACATAATAAAGCAATGACGTGTTGTGAAGCATATTAATTAATAGGCGAAATTGTGTTCTCTAGAGCAGCCTTTTCCATTTAAAATCGCACCAATAGCTAAAAGTGGGCTTTTTCTACCAGATCTGATGCCTTGCCTTAATAACTTCACGCGTGGAACATTCACTTTAAGCTTCCACCACAAGGGTGCATTTTCGCAAAAACATGTTTAAGGGTAGCTGAGAGGGAAAATGCCTAATCCTTCTCCTAAAATACACCGAAAACAGGGCAATCCACGGATTTGATGCACTTTCCTCTCAAAGTTAACAAGCTGAAATATCCCAAACTGAAAAGAAAACCGCATCCCTGCTCCAATACGTTTCCTCTTCCTGTCTCCACGGAGGGTGTCGTCGGGCATCATTGCAAGTTTGCTGGGCGTCGCTGGTCGAAACCAGGTTTCGGCAATTGACGCATGGTTGATGTTATGGGACTTGAGGCGTCATTAGGCGTGTGCGGCCTCGGGAATAGCGGCTACAAGTTGGTGTCTGCGATTATGAAAGGCTGCCAGGGAAACTCCTAGTCGGTAACCACAAGGTGGCTTGCAGGGCTGCAATGCAGCACACAACGCCAGGCATGTTCTTTGCATGTACAAGTTGTGTACAGGTTTAAAAGCACCATCAATGGCTCTCGCTAGCGGAGCGACATCAGACAGACAGGCCGACGGCCGACAAAACACCGCCTCCGAAAACATCCCCATGTGTGCGAAATGGACTTGTCCAAGCGATCATGACATAGTGGTTGAGCCGTACAGCCAGTGAGCAAGCTCTCAGTTTTCTACTGGAAAAGATGATGTACGCCGGTCGCTTAGGAAAGGCCTGTTGGAGCTATCAACAACTCGCCGAAGAACGACCAGGGGATGCTGTGCATGGGCTTCGCCATAAGTCGGGGTTTCACAGACCTTGTGCACGGTGATGACGTCACTGGTACCGTGACTTCAACACGGCGCGGTCGCCAGCTGTGGGGCGTAACGCGGCGGGGCAGCCGGAACACCGGAAATCCTCGTACAGATAGGGAACAAACTGTTAGCGGGATGTGCATATGTCCAACGAGCCGATTACCAAGAATCTAATGGTGAATGTGTTGATGCGTTTTGCAACCTCATTCCGCTAACCATGTGATTCAACGCAAAAGCATCGGAACTGTAAACGTACACACGGTGATTATAAGAGATTGGATGGTTGAAACATCGGGTTCTCTTAGCATCGATAATGAACAAACTTCTAGCCGCATGCGCATATGGTCAACGGGACAATCCCGTGTAATTTGACGCGGAATATGATGACGTGTTTTGCAAGCTTGTGCGGCCACTCATTACAACGACATCGGCGTGGAAATTGAAAACCCTTACGAGAAAAATGCTGCAATGATAGAGATGGGATATAGGATATTGAACTGCCTTTGTTCTGATAATGGACAAACTGTTGTGGTAGATGCACATTACCAGAGACCTAATGAATTTCATGGGAGACATGATGATGTGCTACTTACAAGTGTATATACCTAGGAGTTGAAATGTAATCAGCGTAAAAAGCGAAAGCATGCACGCACGGACTGCTGGAGATGTGAAGCCTGAATTTCGCTAACCTTCTAACAGTAACAAGCACATTATTACTGGTACGTGGGCATATACGCGAACCGATCAGGTGGAGTGAAATGGCATGCATGAACAGGTGCTTTGCGAGCTTATATTCAGCGAGGCCGTTACAATTCAGTCGGCGTGGAAAGGGAGCACGCCTACGCAGTGGCATACGCAGTGGGTACTACGGATGGCATGAATCCCCAACTTTCTTAAAATTGAGCATTCACCCAATGGGCCTTGACTGGAAAAAGTAACCCACATGGTCATCGCCCCTCCCCCTCGACCAACTTTGGGGAAGTTTCGTTGCACCTGCGCCGATGGAGCCGGTTAACATCCCACGCCGAGCGCCGATCATAAATTCTTCTCTTTTTTGCCTTTCAGTTTTCACTTTACTTATATCCACTTTACTAACAGCTTAGTAGACAGCACAGCGCTACGGGGAGCTGTATTTAACAAGGAGAGCCTTTCTCTTGCTACGAGGCACAAATGTAGCCGTGGTAAGTGGCGCGATGAGCAAGCGGTGTGTCCGAAGCCAAAACGCAGCTAGCTATTAACCAGGCGCACACAGGCGCGCGTGTTGTCCATTGTCTGTTTGGACGTGCTGTTCATGGTCTGTTTGGACGTGTTGTCCATGGTCTGTCTGGACGTGCTGTCCATCGTCTGTTTGGACGTGCTGTCCATGGTCTGTTTGGACGTGCTCTTCAGGGTCTGTTTCGACGTGCTGTCCATGGTCTGTTTCGACGTGTTGTCCGTGGTCTGTTTGGACGTGCTGTCCATGGTCTGTTTGGACGTGCTGTCCATCGTCTGTTTGGACGTGCTGTCCATCGATTTTGTCCATGTTTCGTTACTAATTGGACGTGCTGTCAAAGCAAACTATGCTAAGGGCGAAGTAAGTATAGGTATTGGAGCGCACTGACACTCGTATGAAACACACAGAGATTCATCAGTTGTATATTTAGCGTTGTTTGGAAAAAGAAACTTATCACAGATACATATCGTGCTCTGCACCCCGGTTCGGCTATCCATAATTGGACTCACATGCCACTTTGACGTTAAACATTGCAACGCACATAAACGTCTCAAGAGCACAGCGTGCGCGGCTCAACAATCGCGCTGACTTAGCAGACAGGTACAGACTGAGCACGGCCTCCCCGTAGAGAGTCGTAGACCGAGCACGAGGTAATACAGATAGGCACGGACCGAGCACGGCCTCCCCGCCGATGGCCACAGGCCGAGCACGAGGGAATACAGATAGGCACGGACCGAGCACGGCTTCCCCGTAGACAGGAACAAACCGGGCACGGGGGAATGTACGTAGGCACGGAGTGAGCGTAGCGCATCTGTGCATCCAGCGCAAAAAATAGCTGCATCGAAACAACAGGCTGACCCCGCCCGCCACTCACAAGCCATCACCGGCTGCGGCACGAACACGGAGTGCGAGGCCGTGTAAAATCGAATCGGCTTTGCGCTTAACGGGAGTGTCTCACCTTTGGAGACATGTTTAGAAAACATACTGTGGTGAAACCTCGCGAATATTTACATCTAATGATGTCGCTAGGTTGTGCCGTTGTCGCACTGTCAATACAAAATCAGGATATAAATTCAAACAAGACTGAATTACGCTGTCAACGCCTTGCAACAGCACCATGCTTCTCTCCTGCAGTCGCGACCACCGTTGTCATGAGAACAACCGTGCGCACCTCTACTGGTGCGAACAGAAGAACGTTTTAGCCAATGGGCAAGGGCTTGTCACCGAAAAACGCACTGGTTGAAGTTCGAACCAGCGCGTGGCATGGACTATGTGGTGCGCTCATTCCCAAAGCCAAAGTGCGCCTCGAAAAAGCCACTGTGGTAAGCGCCATAGGGGAAAAATCCGTATAGCGTTTCATTGAATTCACCGAATGATAGCTTTATGCTTGCATGTCTTTTTGTCGTAACACCATTTCAAGCTTTCGCAGCATTTATTGTGCAGTTTTTTAGGACATAGGACACGTGTTGCAAACATCACGGAACACACACGTTGGAAAAAGCAAGGCAACTGAAATGTTTCACTTTCGCAACAGTGAGCAGAGAGCCAGAGAGCTTTCTCTCGTAGGGTCAACGGCTTCAAACCGAAATTCTGAGCTATTCAGAAGGATTTCTAGAGAACTGACATATCTGATCAAATCGTACGGGCCTGATGAAACAATGAGTGAGAAGTAGGGGGAGGCGGCGTATTTCCTTGGAGGGTTTCACTCACGTATATTATAGTTGTCGCTAAATTGTACGCAATCGGCCCGCTGGTAATATACATTGCTATTAATGGTTTGGTCGGTATCGGTACGAACAGAAAGACAATTATACCTGGCATCCTGTGAGGAAGAAGTCTCCTCAGTTTTCACTTTTAAGGTCATTGTATTTTAATGGTTTGTCGGATAGCCTTTCAAAGCACAGCATCCTGTTGGTCATTATAGTGTATGCTAGGGACTGGCTGATCCTATGCTCCTCCCACTAACGGATTTTGCATTATCTGCACAAATGTTGTGATATTCCGGTTGCCTCTCAACATTACACGCGGCGCCTGGCGGCCCGCTGCGCCTTGAAGTCTCGTCTCTAGTGACATCACGCTAGCGCTAAGCGGGGACGAAGCGATGCTCTGCGGACGGGTTTATCCCCTCATACAGCCTTGTTATGGAAATACGTCGCCTTCCTCGTAATCTTGTTACTGGGGATGCCGGGGGCGCTGACGAGTGTTATCTGGGCTGATACAAAATCGCACAGTAGCTGGTGAGCAGGCCTTGTGAGGTGAGCCCGGTGAGCCCATTTGTTTCTCTTCTTATCTTATTCCGGCAATTAATCACCCGACTGAAAAGGGGTGACACAGGACATCATGTAGATGTGGCAGATCCTCTGGTTGTGTGGTGTTATCCATAAGCATAAAGCGCTGGAAAAGGGACATCTGTTTCAGCTCTAATTGAGCTATACGTTATATGTACCAAACGAAAAGGCTGAAGACAAGATGGTCATGGGTGTGGTTGTTTGCCACTTCAAAGTGCTAAAGTATCTGTGTTTGGTTTTTGAAGATTTTCTGGGTTTGATTATGTGAAAACTTCTGGGTTTAATTATGTGAAAACTTTTCATTGAAAATGGGTAGTATTGTTGGCAACCAGACCTATGTGTAATGATTCTGTGTCAAAACTGCTCCTATCATGCTTCTGTAACCATTGCCGAAATCCCCCTCCCCATCTATGCATAACAATACATGGACTAGCATTTATTTTGCTATTGTGATACCTGTCAATTTGTGGTTTGGTCCATCAAAGGCAAAGTTTGAAAGTAAAAGATAATGTGCAGGCCTCATGGACTTATCCGAACATTTTGGGGGTGATGAGGGTAAGATTATTCTCACCAGGCTCAGCAAGTCCATTGTAGATTCCCACCAAACATCCAAGAGGTTAGCATTGCTGTAATGGCTCCATAGGTAACTACTTAAATAGTATTGCCTGCTTTAAGAAATATTTTAGTATATTTTATCTGCATCACTGTGTCACAGCTATTGAGATCCCAGCTTTCTGGTGGTTTACACCCCAAGCCTGTAATTTTGTATGCTTATGAACATTCCTGCTACTTTATAAATGTTATTCACAGTACTGATTGGAGCAAAGATAATCAGCTGTGTGTCAGTCATTATATCTTAGACATTTGAAGCCAGCCAGAAGTAACAGAGCTTGTAGCCTGATTTCATCCAATTGTTTTGAGTTGGTTTCCCTTTCTTCCAAACACAGGTCGACCATACACAGACTCAGTATTATTAGCTACTACCATTCACAAGATTACTTGATTAACATGGTCAAACCAAGCATTCTGAAATTGTATCATAAGATACTGTTTACATTGGAACTGACTTGTATGTTACAGGTAGCCAGAGTAAGACATGAAACTCAATAAACAACCAGGACAGCACATTTTATGCCACAGTGGTGACAAAACCACACACAGATATTGTACAATAAATGAATCAAAAAGCCAGGAACTGGTCACAGTTTTATGGTTAGCTTCAACTGCCTACTGTCAAGGTGACTGGATAATATTTCTATAATTTTGGTCTCTCAGTCTCTGTGGCTCAGTCTTGGTTAGTTGAAGAGAGTTGACTATGAAAAAGTGGTTTATTCAGGTTCTGGACACCTGGATCAGACCTTACCTTTGATCAAATTTCTTTTAAATGACAGAGATTGATTGTACTGAGACCAAAATTACTGGCCACATTAAAGGTGAGAAGCCAACCCTTAACACAGTAACTTGTTACTGGCCTTTTGTTTCCTTTGGTGGGTAAAGCTTGTGTATGAATTTGTCACCATTGCAGGACAAACAAGTGGTGTATGATATCATTAATTAACTGTGATATCTTACCACTACTATTTTTACCATGTGCAAAACAATTAGGGCAGTTGAGGTACCTCTGAACCAAAATGAAAATAAGTTTTTACCATGTGGGTCAGTTTTAACAGAGAGGGCTTATTGTGAAATAATGTTGGAATATATTTGATTTGGGCTTATTATCTCCTGAATCACAATGGCCCTAATGACAAAGCTAGTATGAGCTTGTGTGTGAAATTGTGTTTGGACAAAAAGGGAAAAGCTTACAAACCTTCCATGGTGTGAGGCAGAAAGCTCGTCTTTTTCAAATATTGACCGTACAATCATGGGCATGCAGTTGACCATCATTGCTCATATCACTGTATGCACTTTTATGGCAGGGACCCTCCATATTCAAAGAATGATTTGTGTGCAGGTATTTGTGCATGATGTTAAATATTTGCACAGCATTTGACAACATTAAAACACTCATATCCTTGATCTCCAACCAGTTGTCTTCACAACTCAGGTTTTTCACTGTTTGGATATTTGATTAATAATGCTGGTTGTGCCTTCACAATTGCAAGCCTGATCATACCATCATCCTCACGCACAAATGTGACCCGAGTATGTGTCTGTGTCTACTCTGGCAGCTCCTGTACGGTGTATGAGACGGCTCCTGTCTGGCTGCAGCAGCCTGCCAATGAAACTCCACGTCAAGTGCCGGGGTGGCCTCTACCCGCTCTCAGATGGCGTGCAGCGCGCCGACGTGCCCGAGGACAGGGTGGCCTGGTCGGTCGCGTGGCCCGAGTACGCGCCCGTGGCCTACACCAGCCCAGTGGTGCCAGGCAAGCCGTGGGCCGACCCGGAGCTGAGCGCGGCCGGC
This sequence comes from Pollicipes pollicipes, assembly GCF_011947565.3. NCBI lineage: Eukaryota > Metazoa > Arthropoda > Thecostraca > Pollicipedomorpha > Pollicipedidae > Pollicipes > Pollicipes pollicipes. The sequence continues at coordinate 37,363,815 of NW_023597054.1, read as the reverse complement.
TTCCAGCCGCGCTGGAACGCGCTGGACGGCGGCGTCGACCGGCGCAGCCAGCAGGCCGAGTACGCGCTGGACGCGGCCGGCGCGCCGCTGAACCCGGTTGGCCGCACGGGCGTCAGCGGCCGCGGCCTGCTGGGACGGTGGGGGCCGAACCACGCGGCCGACCCGCTGGTCACCCGCTGGCGCCGGGCCGAAGATGGCACGCTCTGGCGGCACCCGAGCAGCGGCCGGCCGCAGCTGCAGCTGGTGACCGTGCAGCGGCGCGACTGCGGCCTATGGGCGCTGCCCGGCGGCATGGTCGACCCCGGCGAGCGCGTCACGGCCGCCGTGCAGCGCGAGTTCCAGGAGGAGGCGCTCAATGCGCTGGAGGCGTCGCCCGAGCGCCGCCGCCAGCTGGCCGAGCTCGTGCGCCAGTTGTTCGCCGGCGGCCGGCGCGTCTACGCCGGCTACGTCGACGACCCGCGCAACACCGACAACGCCTGGATGGAGACGGAGGCGTACAATTTTCACGACGAGACGGGCACTGCGGTGGGCGCGTTCCCGCTGCAGGCCGGCGACGACGCGCGCGCCGTGCGCTGGACGGACGTGTCTGGCGAGACGGAGCTGTACGCCAGCCACTCGGCCATGGTGCAGGCCGTGGCCGAGACGCACGGCGCGCGCTGGTGAGGCGGCCGCCGCCGGGCCTGGCGCCCCTGCCCGTCCGTGAGAGGTCAGCGACTGGCGCGTCAGGTCAGCGACAGGTCAGCGACACTGCACTGGGCCCGGCGATTCCGACGGTGACGTGGACGGTCAGTGTTGGGACCGGTGGCTCCACCCACGCGGCCCTGATTCGCCGTACGTGAGATGTTGTGCGCGCGTTCAACCACATTGCCTTGCTCCGTTGTCCGACATTGCACAGGCTGTGGGCTATTTGATGATTTATAAAGTTGTCTGCCTGCACTGTTCTGCTTTAATGCCTGCTGTGACAGCGTGAAAGGAGTGTGGCACACTCAGTCCTTACGCGGCAGCACGTAATATGGGGTGTTACTTTTGAGAAAAAGGAGGGTTTGGGAGCCTACGGGGTTGATTATCAGATGGCTTCCCTAATTGTTTTCTCAGCGTCGGTTCGCTTTAATTTTTCGTTGGAAGAAATCCATTTTTTCGATGGGCATGACAATTGGCGAGCCACCTGTCAAGCTGGAAAGTTAGTGTAGTTAGCTTTAGGTCTGCAGCCTCTCCAAACGACTAGGATCGTGCACCTGTGTGTGATACCCAACGCTGAGCGGAGGTGTTGGTGACTGCCTCGTGATGTGCCTGCGGTTGTGTGTGTGTAGCTGGGTTCATTATCGCACATCAGGCCCAGTGCAGTGCGCTGTACTGCATTCACTGTCCCGCCGCGCACGGCGCCTGCGTGAGGGGTGGTAGGCTGGCCCATTGTCTCCCTCATTCAGCCAAGTGGCCAAGCGGCCTTATTCTTGCAGCGCTTGTCTGCGCTATTTGACTGTTTAGCACGCCACTGTTGCTGTTTGGCAAGATATGTTTAACGATATGAGCTTATCTGTTCATGATTTTGCGAAAATGTGCACTTGCTGTTGCGCTTGAGTCTTTCCCATGTTTATCCACGGTGTTCCAGCTATGTTTCTTGCGCCTTGCTTAGGGTCAGTTCTACTAATGCTACATTGGTGCCTAATACATGAAAGGGAAGTAGGCGATTGCTGAAATGGTTGTGGTCGGGTGCGTCATATGCAGGCATTTTTTTTCCGTCGCCGAAAGTGATAATTTCCACCGAACCGTCGCTTTTCCGCGAAATGGGCAGCATCGCTGCTAGGCGTCGTTTGTCAAGCTTGGTGTGCTGCGCGTCGCGCATGCTTTGCCATTATATGTCAAGTTTTAATGTAAATGTATCAGTGAGGTTTTATATTACGGGCGAGCATATGCTGCGCGTCTGAGTGACATCCGCTCGTGATGTCGAGCCTTATGCAAGTGGTTCTCCCTTGGGATATGACACGAAATTCCTCCCGCATTGGTTGCATCGCAAAGACAATGATACACGCTGGGTTTATTGATCCCTGTTCACTGCGCACGTGTGAAAACAGATAATTGGATTCGTGATTTACATGTGTCCTTACGGTGATTCCCACTAAAACGGCACGACACTTCGGCCGCTCATTTCCCTACAACCGTTGGCGACCGGAACGGTACGTAATGAGACTTCGGTGCAATTGCATAGTACAACATGGAAACTGGCAAATCCCCTGTGGTTACAGCGGGGAACGCGGCTATTGCGTCCCTTGTTGGTAACCGCTGAGAACATTTAGACCGTGGTTGCACGGTCGACGGGATATGACACGCGAGACGTTTCCTCGCCTCATCAGAGCCGTCAGACCCCAGCGCACACGTCGAAGAGTTCTGAAGGGTTTCGCGGTCCAAGTTTTGGTTTCGTGAACGCGTCCGCAACATCTTGAGGCGCGTCGGCAACGGCTAATTATCACTAACAGCGTTACCGCGCCGCCACTGTCGAGTGATGATGGTACCGCGTGCCGCATGGCACAATGCCGGATGATCGTATTGCATTCTGCATTGGACGGCGGCCGAATCGCAGCATACACAGCATTGTACAAAAGAGCGTACCAAATCACGTCAGCCGGCGCCAGATCACAACGTGACTATCACAAACATGATGATCGGGGAGGGCTGGCAAACCGTGAAACGATCATGATACTGAGCTGTTTCGTGACGCAGCGTCAACAAGACATTTCGGCGCAGGTGGGGTCTCTCGGCGGTGGCGTTCGTCATGCTATTCCATCACACGGCGTTTGGGGCATGCGCAGGCAGTTCCCGGAGCCCAGCAACGCAGGCTACGCTGGATTACGACACGTGCTCCGGGTTATTGGCCTGCGCCTGTCAAGCGTACAGCTCTTCCCGCCGATTGCCGCGCTGGCTGCCACCGGCCGTGGGCCTGGCCCGTCGCCCAGAGGGCGCTGGCTCCGCGCACGCTGCGCCCGTCGCGCTGGCGCTACGCGCAGGGCGAGGTGGGTGCCTGGTGTGCGGGGTGCGCTGGCTCCCGCCCACCGCACAGACTCGGCCGTGATGACTCTTAAGGGCCCCCGCCGTTCCTTCTGTACCGGTGTGCCGCACTGTCTGTGCTGTGTACTGGTGTTCTTGGCGAGGGTCGTCAGAGGCGATCCGACTGTGCGCACGAGATGCTGCTTTCTTTCTCGTGGCTTCCCCTCGGTTACGCATCTCTGGGGCATAACGGACGATCTCAGGAGCTCCTTGCGATCACGAGACGATTTTCCCTGTGCTCGGCCGTAGACCGCGACGCACCTTCAAAAAATATCGTTGCAGTCATGTTTGGAGCTGACTGACCGCCAACGATCAAGGCTGTGGAGCTCCAAGAAGTGCAAGTCTGGCTGGTGTATTCAATTGCATCGCATCTGGCACGGATTGACACTGCTAAATCATATCGTCCATGGATAGAAAGTGATATCCCATCTCTTATGACGTTTCGTACCGTCCGTAAACAATTCGTTTGTCGTTCGTCAGAATAAACGTGGTTTGTCACATGTCAACGGTAACAGACAAGCCTACTAGTATAGTTGCAATACATTTGGTTGTGTTGGGCATAGTGTTACCTCTCGGTGTTGTCGTTGTCCATCGGTACCGTGAGGAACATATCGGCATCGTCATGATGGCAGTCAGGTGATGGTTCTGGGTCAAAGTCCTCTTCGGCAGGTGCTGCCCTTGATGGATACTCCTCACCGCTCCCTCATCCTCTGAGCTGTATTCGGCGTCACTGTAAACATTGCCTTGTGCAGTGTGGAGGACAATGCAAGGTCATGGATAATCCTTTCCACCGAAGACCAGGACAACGACCAAGCTCATGAACATGGCCCCATGCAAGCGCACATAATCAATGCAGTCAAAGCACCCTTAAAAATCAATAATTAACATAAACCTATGCAACGCAAATGGATACACCCATTACAGGCACATCACACACGAAATGTTGGGTTAATATAACCCACCACGTAGAAGTCACCATGACGTGGCACGGAAATGCCTACCATTACGCCCGGGTACAGTATACCCGGCATGCCTCCACTTCAGCTGATGTGCCAAAAGTTAAAGTTTTACGGCAATGGATATTCATACCATACTGCACGTCAGCATCAGAGCTTTTCTGATCTTGACATTTCCTGATAAATTAAATTTATCAAGTTCCGGATCAAAGTGACTCCCTGTTGATAACCGGACAGACTGACGTCTTAAGTCGCTGTAAGTATTATAACTAGATGCTGCACAAGGCTGTTGAATATTCTAGATACCTGCCACATCGGTGTCGCGGCGTCCATAATTCCGTGTTGGCATTCGCCTCCAACGTTGTTATCGAACTGCAAAATCAAGAAATGGCTGAGGAGAAGCAGCAGTTTGCCTCTAGTGTCATTTATAAACAGCACAACTTGTTGTGCCTCACTGCTTGTGGGCAAAGTTCTGTTAGCGGAATAACGTAATCGTACTTCACAACAGTTCGAACAGCCAAATTTGCATGAAAATAGTAAGCATAATCAAATTGAACATCCCAACATGCGAGAAACACAGGCTAAATTGGACCTACTGATCACAGCATCTAACACCAGCTACAAAGTCTACTATTGCAGCCAAGTTTCGCGCAGGCCCCACCTTGGAGTCGAGAAGCCCGATGACGCCGTCACTGCTTTGACTGGTCCAGCTCCTGCATGCGTCGTTTCGGCATGCGTGTGCACGGTGGACTGAGGTGTTGCAGAAGCGCTGGCTTCCTGGATACAGTACCCGTCCAATGACAAGTTGCTACGAAAAGTACTTAGTTCTTGGCACAGCTCGATGAAGACGAGCAAAGATGATAGTAAAGCTCCAGCTGGAACATGTTACCGAAACATTTCAAAATAGATGGAAACATGTGACTTCCTTGGCATAACACTCAAGCCGTGATCTATGCGTCGTGTGGGGAACGCGCTCTATATGAATCGCTTGAACACAAAAGCTGCGCCTCTATAGACATACGAAAAACCGAAAAGGGCATGCTGAAATTGAGGTTATTAGTACCATGACCAGCACAAGTGTGGCATAAAGCTTGGGTACTTCCAAATGCGTGAAAAACAAGCCAGCAAAGAACACATACCGGCCCAACAGCACTCTAACCGTATCCGCCATCATCAGCTCTGCGTCATCCGCGAACATCTGGGATCTGCCAAAGACATCCACTGGCAGGACTATCCGCCTGGCACGAGCGGACTTATTGTAAGCTGCCTTCCTCCTTTTCTTTTCTGCCTCAAATAATGACAGGGCATAAGTAAAGTGGGACAGCGGCGCAGTGGAGGCGGTGTCGGCGCTCCCAGAGCGGGGGCGACCGTCGGCAGAAGGCGGCGGTGGTGGCGTGCCGCACCGCGGTACCTGAGGAGGGTGGAAGCCTCGGTGGCAGGCGGAGGCGGTGACGTGCCGTACTGCGACACCTAAGGAGGGACGACCGTCGGTGGGAGGCGGCGGCGGCACCTGAGGAGGGACGACCGTCATTGGCAGGTGGCCACCCTCCGTGGGAGGGGGCGACGGTGGCGCCTGAGGACATGTTGGCGGCGGCACGTCGGCAAAAGGTGGTGGCAGCGACGACACGCCATAGTGCGTTGTGGTGACAACAGCAGATGGCTTTACCTGGTGGTATAAAAGTTAAGTCTGGCTTCGCAAGGTGCTGCTGCCAACTAGCACCCACATAAAACCAACATATATTTCCATATTTTGGTGAGGTTTATGCATGTGGACAACACCTAACCACCTGTTTAGGAATTACAGCAGCAATGCTGTCGAGCACAAGTCCTGGAGTTTATCAAAGTCCAAAAGGTGTAGATGTGGGGTCCAATTCTTTACGTTCAAATCCCATCTGTGACTACCTATTCCATGCACAAGTCTGGGAGCAGTCAACACCGACAGCAATGGTGTTCTCATGGGCACTGATGGCATGTTGTTCATATATATATATATATATATATATATATATATATATATATATATATATATATATATATCAGAACAATTCGACTTAAGTTATTTCATTAAAAATTAGTCCCTATCTGGGTGGGCTCAAACTACTTACGAGGTGAATCCTTTTATTGCACCATAAAGGGCATAATACATTACCTCGCCCAGCTTTATCCTGCGGAACCCGTTTTAGGATGGCACCGGTAGGTGTAGCTGCTGTCTCCGATGCACGAAAACGCGTGGCGCTGGCTTCTGTAGATGGCAAAGGTACCGGTTCATGGTCGCAAGCGGGAAGATGCCGGGAAAATGATGGAATTTCATCAGAACAGGCGGAAAAACATTAGCTCTTATTTCAAACAGTGTATCCAATACTTAACGAGTGCAAAAGACGACAGCACGGACGACACACGTACTGCCTCGACGACACATATGTTCCATTAAAACTGCATGGCTCGACAAGATACGTGTGTTAGGATCACAACACAGAAGGCATGCGGAAGCATACGAGCTGGATCCTCATTTAGTCTGTGCACGGCCGCTCTCAGCCGCTGCACTGGCCCCATAACAGTTTATCTCCCAGTGGAGTTGACCTGAATCTGTCTGGATTGCCGGTCGGTCCGGTGAGGCAACCGCTGAGTGAACACCTTGTGTTTTCATGGTTGGCAGTCCCAGTGATCCAGTCCCAGCCTGACCCTGTTCACAACTGCCCGGCCCCTTTCAGAGGCAGGGTTTATTCCTTGCCAGTTGGCAACTTAAACTTCCTAGCATTTGTAAATACTTATTGACTGATCAACAATGGCAATACTGACTGCATCCTTACACAAGCACACATCTCAGTAACAAAACAAATAAATTTAAGTATTTTGATTGTCACATCTAGCTTAATAGCAATTCCTTGGCAATATAACACCAGTGTTCCAAATGCTCAAAAGAAAACTTACCCATACCAATGTGGGGATGGCTGTCTTCAGCAGCTTACACTGCAGTATGGGATCATAATCTTCAGGCTTGAAGTGCTTTGAGCAGACTCTGGCACCAGCAGGGTATTTCTCTTCTTTTGTCATGTCACATGCTGTGAGCCATGCAGCTCCTGATGGGGTGCCTGCAGAAGGCATGCTGAAATACAAAGAAAGTTCCACCAATTAATATGTGCTGACAACCAGCCTAATGTCTTGGATGGGAAGCTGCAAAGCAACCACATCCACATTATAGTAGCTGAATGGGAAAAAACAATTTGTTGCAATGTTGGTGGAATGAGCACTGCTGACAAATCGCAGCATGGGTTCCAATTCCATTAGCAACATCCTGTTTTTGGTACTTGGGAAGGGAACTTTTATCACAGGCAGCCACATTGTGGACAATATTCATGGAGATATGCTTGTGATGTTCATCACCTGCATTTTGCTGGCAACCATTCAATACCTGGACTGGATACAAGTGATCATTGCATGAGTTCAAAAAACCTGCACACCCAGTAAAAAAAAAACAGTGTAAGCTTGCCAGTCTAAGCCCAATTGCTAAATTTTTGCTAAAACTGTTACTTTTTAGCCCTCTCCAAACATTGCAAATCCCACACCCAGCAATGCCCAAAGTTCAAAATGAACACAAGCATTATAAGGTTGCTGTCAATGCCCTACCTAATAAGCTAATGAAGTGTATCCTTGATTATCATTGGAACTCACTATTCTTACCCATGCACCACCTGAGGTTCTTCATTATCACAAAACAACTTTTTGTGCTTACACTGAGTGGCACAACACTGAGATGGCACTGCATTCCTACAAATAGAGTTGTTCCCATTTAGATCAGCCAATCACACAGCCCTACATTAAATGTTGTGCAAAGCAAGCCATCTCTATGCAACTTCTAAGTTTGAAGATGATGGCATTGCAGTGAAATAAATGTTTATTATGATCATGTATCATAAAACATCATTTTTGATACTTTTTATCAGAAATATGCATTGCCTGAAGTGATCCCAACAAGATCATAATTGCCTAAAACAATGGCTGTTTGTGCACTGACATCAGAGGTGATTGTTGTACTTGGCATCTCAGATATATGATGAGCATGCCCTGAAGTTGTTGTGGGGATGTTTGTGCTATGCCACACTTGTCAGGTGTGATGTATAATTTATGCAGTCTTGTTGTCATTCATTGCAATTACAAGGGATGACATATAGCATGACACATGTATTTGCTACAGTACATGTCATATTCCTGCCTTGTGAATGCCATCCAATTAGGTGTCATGTACCTATTGCATATGCATTCACATGTGCATTATTTTAACTCAATGCCTAAGGTGTTTTCATACAAGATTTAAACACACTAAAACAGTTAGCATCCACAGCATCAGCCAAAACTAGTTTTGAATAATCAGGTAATTCAAAATATTAGTCTACAAACAGATCTGTTGGGTGTTTCCAATACACAAGTGTGCTGGGCCCAGTGAAAAACAACAAAAACTTCAGGCCAGCACATGAGCTGGGCTTAATGCTCGTTAAAAACAGGCAATATGTTGGCCTTAATGTCCTGCAACATCGTAAAACCTCGAAAAATTGGATACCAACGTCCTGAAATGGCTGGCGACCATGCAACGAATCTAGCACTCGAAATCACAGAGCCTGGCGCCGTTATCATTTTCATCACGTTTTTAAGTCGCGCATTACGCCAGGGAACGACGTACGGCCAAATGCGTTTTGTGTGCTATTGTCCGTCCGAGTGCCCTATCGATCTGGTCACATAGTTACCGCCAAAAAGACGGCCATGTCTCTAGTGCGCAATTACTCGCCACATGTATGCCAGTGGAATTCGTTCTTTCCTGCTCGCTGATTGGCTCGTCTTTTTTATTATTGTAGTTTACACGCACATGCATCGGTGTCATTGCTAAAATGAATGAATGGTATTTTTAATTATAGCTGTTAGAGGCTGCACATGCACATTGCACAGCCAATATCAAGCTAGATGGCTGCGAAACCCCCTCCCCCTAATCGTTCATTTGAAAACCAGAAACAGTATAGACACTCATGCGCAGCGGGTGCGATCGTGCGCACAACATTGCACCGTGGAGCAGTAGCGCAGACGGGGGGGGGGAGGCACGGGGGGTGCGTGCCCCCCCCCCCCCCCCCGCTCCTTAGGCTCCGAGAAGCCTGAAAAACCCTTTAGACTTACGAATAAAGGCCCGACTGGAGGGCACGAAAGGTCGGCCGGAGGTCGTATTCAGGGGCACGGCCCGCAGGGCCGCGCACTTCAATGCCATCCAGAGGGCCCTGCGCGCTAATTAAGGGCCTCCTGAGTCCATAAGGACCTATGTGTTGGTCGGACGCCACTAATCACGCGCAGTCAGCTCCATGCCGGCGTGGGTCTGGGGGCCTATTCCCCAAGCAGGGTCAAAGTGAGAGCCAGCGGTTTGCATTGCCCGAGCCCCCAGCTTCTGTCAGGAGCCTCACAGCGCCTAACATGGGGCCCCGTGTTGGCAAGGGGCCGGAGTCGTCCAGAGGCAGTGTTCGAGGAGGCCCGAAGAACCTGGAAGAACCCGAAGAACCCACCGGGTCCGGCGATCAAGGCCCTGATTGGAGGGTCTAAGGGCTCGAAGGGCTGGTCAGGTCTTATTCATGGTTTCCAGCCTGCAGGGACGGGCCCTCAAATGACAATCATCGGGCCCTTTGCGCCGATTAGGGACTCCCTGAATCGATATGGATGTGTATGTCAGTCAGGCATCACCAGCACTACAATCAGCTCCGTGTCGACGTGGCTCTGAGGGCCAATTTCCCAATCAGGTACAAAGCCGGGGACAGCGATTCCCACTGGTTGGGCCCCTTTTTCTGTCAGTGGCCCACAGTGCCTAACACATGGTCCTGTGTTCGCAAGGGGCCCCGAGCCGACCAAGAGCGGTGTTTGACTAGGCCCGAAGAGGGACCTGGGAGGCCCAGCGGAACCGACGAGATGCAGGGCTTGGTTTGGCGGGGCGGGGGGGGGGGGCATATGGGCCTCAACGACTGGCTGGAGGTCACATAAAGAACCGTGATCCATAGGCCCGTGACCTGAAATATAAGTCAGAAGGCCTTTGGCATCGATTGAGGTCCCCTTGAGACAATGCCGGCGTCTATATCGGCTAGAGACCACCAATACCGAATAGTTGGCTACACGTTGGCCTGAACCCTGGGGCCCATTTACCAAATAGGAGCAAGGCCGGAAACCGCGGTTTGCATTGATTGGGGCCCCTGCAACAATGCCGGACTCCTCTATGAGTCAGGGGCCCACAGTGCTTCACAGGGATTATGTGTCAGGTAATGTCCCCGAGTGGGTCACAGGCTTTGTTTGAGGAGGTCCGAACAGGGGACGAAGGGCCGCTCGGGGCCAAAGATCAAGGATCCGATCGGAAGGCTGAAGGGCCCGAAGGGGTGGCTGTAGGTTGCATTTAATACCCCCGCCCGTAAGGCAGTGATCTCAAATGTCTGTTAAAGAGTCTCCTATACCGATTGGGGACCTCTGAGACAGAGTACTCCTCTATTTCGGCGCGTGATCACAAACACTGAGCAGTCGACTGCGTGTCGGTCTGATCTCTTGGGGCCCATTTCCCAAGCAGGGACAAGGCCAGGCCCGTGATTCGTGTTGGTCGAGGTCCCTGTAACGATGCGGGCCTCCAGAATCGGTCAGGGGTCCAATGCCTAACAAGGTGCCCTGCGTCAACAAAGGGCCTCGAGTCGGTCAGGAGAACATTTGCGCAACAGGAACGGGGACGGAACCCCGAATGAAAGAGGACCTCTGACGTTGGTCGGGGCCTTCTGACAATGAAAAGAAACATTATGACTTATGATAAGCGTTCACATTGAGACAATGCAACGGTCCTGTGCCAGTCATAGCCCCCGGAACCAAACGGCGGGCCCTTCAATCCAGTTCCAGCATGGGCCCGTTAAGTAGAACTAGAGTTTATGGGCCAATTATTGGACTACCTGCGGCAATCAGGGAAGTTGTTGCATCAGTGAGGGTTCCTGCGTCAATACGGGCCAACTGTGCGGGTCAGGAGGCCCTACGCGTCAGGAAGGGACCAATGTAATATGATACATCCCTCTAAGGGCCTACGGATCGACCAGGGGATCCCGTCCCTTGTGACTAGAATGGCAGCCAGAATGGGATCTCCGCGGAGATGGTATCTTTGGGATCTTTCGAATGTAAACGTCTAATAACCTTGTCACTTTTTGGGTTCTGATCTCGACTTGTTTGTTTTGACCTCGTGACAGGATTTCGAAACAAAACCACACAACTTTATGCAGTCTGTAGAACTTGAAACGTTGCTCATCACTGCCAAAGCAGGCAGACTGAGTACCAAACTACAGCAGGGTCAACAACACCTAGTTATCGTGTAACTAAAATTAAGCGGCATGCCGAAAAACCGAAAAAATATCAACTGAACACGACACTAGTTTTTTACAACAGGTATTATATCGATTTCTCATCTTTGTACCCTGCTTTACTCAGGCGCCAGAAGGTTGGGGGAAACTCACCGCCGGGGGAGGGTTAACTTGAAGATAGATTGGGGGGGGGGGGGGCAGTGGCTCATCCAAAAGTATGCCAAGCGGCACCCGGGCCCCGCACAGTCTCAGCTCCAGTCCCTCTCTCCGTACACTCTCAATTCTTGCTCCACCTGCCGCACACTCAGAGCTCCAGCTCCACCCCGAACACTCACAGGCCTCGCAACCTCCAGGGCCTCCCAGCCTTTAACAGGGCATGATGGTACCTGCTTGTCCAGAACAGGGTGCTTACAATTCACAAACTGGCATCGAAATCCAGCCAATGACCGGAGCCACGGCCATCTCATGTCTGGAAGGGGCTTCCTGTTCCAGAAATGGCACCTCCTGAATATTGAGGGTTCCTCCTATACCAGAGCAGTGACCTAGTTCGCAACGAGGCATCCCGAGCCGGCAAAGCCTGCTTAACCTGTCTGCGGCAACTGCTTCCTAATGGTCTCGAGGTGCTGATGCTGATGATGCAGGTGTTGATGCGTACGCTTTCTGAAAATTTGAGAGGCACCGACACTGTGAGCCTGCTTAACACAAAATTGGACATACTGATCGAGCATTGGTGTTGGCTACCATGTTCATAAAAATGACCTCAGGACCTAAAAACGGATCTTTTGATGTAGCAAAGGGCCTTTAGGGTCCATTTATTAGTCTAGCTCAGCTATGAGAGCCTCTTCAATCCGAGTTTTGGTACACTACAGGTAGCTGCAATGCCTCTTAGGAAGGGAAAAAAGACCACCAAATATTTTGAGCTACCCCACTGGATGCCGTCAGAGGGACAACTGTCCCTCTGCTGTGTGATTTGGATGAAAAAATCCTGCGGGTGCCTGCTAAATTTCTAGGACGAGTACGTCTTAGGGCATGGATCGATCCCATTAGCAGCAGTTGCAGGTGTTGGTGGTGTTTTAGTGCGGAGTGGCTTCCAGCGTGGTTCCAGGGTTAGAAACCAGCCCCTTCAGATTGGAACGAGCATTTGAGATGTGACTTTTGGTGTTGCCCAGGGTGTAATCCTGGCGTAGTCCTGTTTTTTTGGTTTTCATGGAAGATCTGACGTGACACATGGCATGCGCAATGAGCAGCATACATGCCAATGACATCCAGATTATTATACTATGTTACCAGGGAATGTTCCTCATTTGAAGACATTGGATCAAACATCAGATACGATGAAATAAGCTCACTTATAACTATTGATATAATTTTATGTGGAAAAGACTGCTCCAGACAACACAACTTCTATGCTCGGTAAATATGCTCCTCAATGCGCCATTGTTTGATTTCATCATTGTACCTTGCACAACATTGATTGAGAGCCAATTGACGGCTACTTTTCGCTGGGAACCGTGCTCACGAACATCAAACGTGATCATCAGATATGAACAATTCGACAATTGTGTTTTTCTTGGCCTTGGTCACCGCATGGCCGATGGAATGACAGGATCTGAATGACATTATTATGGCGTCACGGATGCCTGGATGACCTTGAAATAGTCTCTCCGAAATAGTATGCACATCATCACAGGCGTGTATCTAAAAACTAGAGAGGTTTTAGGCCTTAAACCGTGGCCGGCGGGGGGAAGGGGAGGGTATGTTGACTACCCTCCGTACAGGTGTTTTTTTTTAGCACAGCTCAAAAATGAACGTTCGCAGCAATGCCAAATCGTCAGTACCTATATATCTTTCAAGCTGACATCCTTTGTGCAAACTTAAAATTTGATCTTTCAAGATAAGTGACCAAGGCGAGGTCAAAAAGGTCAATTTCTATAAAAATTTGACCACGTATAGGTTTTATTGTACACTGGTTGTCATTGCTCAAGCTTGCTCAGTAAAAAAACTTGGTAGTGCCTACAGCTTGTATATTTCAGATGTTTCAAGACAGTCGACGTAGGAAACTTGGGTTGAGCTCAGTACTTGCCACTTCATGTAAATAATGCAATTTGTGCGCATTCTGTACAGTTTTGCTGTTTGCGTATGAGGAAAAGAGTACTAACTCACATACACAACCATCAAATGACCATAGAGCATAAGACGTTAACCATAGAGCTTACGACGTTGACCATAGAGCTCATGACGTTAGGTCATGACCTACCTCTATGGTTGCCTCTTGCAACGGAGTTATTCGAGTATACTCCACTGAAAACACGCTGTGGTATCATTATAATTCATAATGAGGTCACATTAGGTCCCGTCAGGATAAGCAAGACCATATGAGATCATCCAAGGCCAACGGGCTCAAGTCAATGACCTCAAATGACCAAGAAGGGAGGCCTAGATGAACGAATGCAATGCGTGTAACGACCTCTATGTCATGTTTGCGAAGCCAATGACGCATAATTTCATGCACCAACGTGCCCATTTACAATTTGCTACAAATGCATTCTCAAGCGTTGAAGGAACTGGGTAAAATGTGTGCAAAAGCTACGCGTTCTTGAGTTCATATAGATGTACAGTACATTATTTCTGACCACAGAAAAGGATTGCATTAGTCATTCAACCCGGTTACCATTTCAATTTTTTAGTCGAATTGTTAATGAATTTGACCTGTAATTTGTTTATGAATTTTGATTGCAGCAAGGCGCGAGTTACTTTGCGGACGAAATGACGCATGGCGGCTGCCTCGGTTTCTGGCCTTATCTTCAAGAGGTTCTCCATGGCAGCCTCGACGCCAGCCGAGGCCGCGTCTGCGGTGAGCCCCGAGGAGGCCGAGGTGGCGGCCGACGAGCTCAACCGCCACTTCGCTGCCACGTGGCCCCGCATCGCGGCCAGCCCGCGGGGCGCAGTGAACGCCGACTCCAAGAACTCCAGACCGCTCACCGTCTGCGCCGCTGTCTCCTCGTTCCGACCGGCGACGCCACCAGAGCAGAGCTGTCACATCGCAGGCGGTGGGCCTGGATGAGGTCCCTCTCCTGGCTGTGCGGGAATGTCTTTTCAGTCGTCGGTCCTCATCTTTTAAAACTCATTAGCCCGTCTCTCGTGACCGAAACTGTCCCAGATAGCTGGGAGACGGCATGGGTTGTACCAGCTCTACAGTCGGGTGATCCGGCTGTACCATCCAATCTCTACTCATATCTCTACTCAGGGCCATATCTCTGCTCAGCACGCTCTCTGAGATCTTGGAATAGGCAGCTTGCATACAGCTAACGGAATATTTGAACCAGGCGGAGCTGCTGCATCCATCCCAGTATGCCATAGGCCGCGCCACTTCACCGAAGTTGCCGTACTCGCTGCAGTCGAACACCTGGTCACTAACACTGACGGCGGTCTTGTACCGCCAGTAACAACGATCGATTTGTCAAAGGCGTTCGATAGCGTCGACCACAGCGTCCTCCTCACCAAGCTCCCTTGTTTTGGCGTTACCGATGTGGGATGGTTTGGCAGCTATTTGAGTGGTCGAGAGCAGGTGGTGCATGGAGGGCGGCTCAATCTCCCCATGTCATGCGGTGTACGCCAGGACTCGATCATCGGTCCAACTTTGCTCATTTTGTTGACCAACGATCGATATGGATACTGGATCTATGGCCGCCTCATCCCCTACAATGACACCATGCACATGGACTGTGCACCCCCTGGCGGGCAAGGTCTCGCCGACCCCAAAACAAGACTGAAACTTTCCATGTGTGAGCTTCAGAACTGGTTCAGTGCCAAGTTCTCTCCAAATGAACGAAACAAAAACAGTTTAATGCTCGTTGGGTCAAAACACAGTTTTAAAAGTCACCTGGCTTCCAATTAAAAGTAAGCGCTTCGACTGTGCGTGCTTCAAGTAGTATCAAAGTTTATCGGCTTCATAGCTGACCCCGGTCTGTCATGGGGTGCCCATGTCTCGAGCATCGTGAAAAATGCAATGACATCCTCATTTTGTATGTGCAGATTCAAGCATTAGTTTATTTCGGGTATTCTTAAAGTCATCAACCAGGCGTACGTATTCACTCATATCATGTACTGCCTGCGATTTGAGGTGATGCGAACAGGAGACAACTTTACAAAATAAAAAAGCCATCAACTTTACTACAATATTAAGTACCCGCTCCAAAAAGCACCATCAAATAACTCCAGCTCTTAATTCCCTTGGATGGCCGAGGATCGGGGTCATGGTGGCTCAACGCGGCGTGATAAAAGTGTTTAAGGTGCTGAAGAAGGTGGGCGCGCCTCACGAGGTCCGGGCTTTTCGTCCCACGCGCCGCCGTTCCGACCCGTGAAACGCGCGCCTCGTAAAGAGGTAAATCTGCACCTGCGCAGACACCGATGACCGCCACACTGAGGGCGTTCTCGTATCGAGCCACAGCGACCTGGGATCGCCTGCCACCGCGCGTCCACCATGCCACAACACTGAGTGGGTTCGAGACCACCACACGCGATGCAATTTTAACCACTGTCCACTGATCTGATCCTGAACGTAGTGCTTCGATACGCCTGTTTAAGCTTTTTGACCATTGTTCGTATCATTTTTGTATCCCCTTTGTGTGTGCCTTTTATACCGCGCCTGTATGATCTGAAACCGCAATAGCCACAATGTAGATGGTTTCCAATATACCGATACTGATACTGACCTAAGTTGGCTTAAGCTGACCTATGGGTCACCCTGAAATATATATATATATATATATATATTAGATAATATATATATATATGATATATATATTCATCGCCTCTCTCTGGTCTCTCCTCTCTCTCTCTCTTCGCTCATCTCTCCTCTCTCGTCTCCGTCTCTCTCTCATCATCTCTCGCGTCTCTCTCTCTCGGTGTGTGTGTGTGTCTGTGTGTGTGTGTGTGCTGTTGTGTGTGTGTGTGTGTGTGTGTGGTGTGGTGTGTGTGTGTGGGTTGTGTGTGTGTGTGTGTGTGTGTGTGTGTGTGTGTGTGTGGTGTGTGTGTGGTGGTGTGGTGTGTGTGTGTGTGTGGTGTGTGTGTGTGTGTGTGTGTGTGTGTGTGTGTGTGTGTGTGTGTTGTGTGTGTGTGTGTGTGTGTGTTGTGTGTGGTGTGTGTGTGTGTGTGTGTGTGGTGTGTGTGTGTGTGTGGTGGTGTTTGTGTGTGTGGTGTGGTGTGTGTGTGTGATGCTTTTGTCCCATAGCTGTACCTTATGAAATAAGTTTAGTCTGGAGCACACTTTAAAAGGAAGCAAAAAAGTATCGTTCTTGTCAGCTACTAGGAGACCAGTTTTGAATGATGGCCTAGCCTGATCTGATCCTTGTGGGGGGAAGCAATGGTCACAGTGGGCTGCCTACAGTCTTGACGCTTACTTCGGTGTCCTTAATATTCGTCCTGTCGTATTGATATATGTTTTAATTGCATCTGCCAGGACGATCTTTTTTTTGCTTTCGTGACCCCTGGTAACGTCACATTCAACCTAAAAACAAAAGTGTGGTGTGCAGTCTTCATGATTTGACGGGACCTTCCCAACAGCGTCTTTGGTTTTCTTCTACAACGTCCGGAAGTTTGAGATCCCAGAGGGGACCTCAACTTTCCCCGGCCGGGCGCGGTTGTCTCAGACCCCCGGCCGGGGTGCAAGCTAAGAAGGGCGGGCCTGTGAACTGCACCAACTGGTCTCCAAGATGACTTTTTTAGTTCAAACCCCCGTACAAACGTCGCAAATCCCCTTTAACACTGACCGCTAAACAGCGTCTGCCGTTGTTGTAACGCAAGATTCTTTCGTAGAAAGGAGTGTCCATAGCACGTTAACGGCTCGCCTAGATATTCTAAAAGTTGATCCCTCCAGACCAGAAGTGGCTTTCATGAATGAGCCCTCAGTATTATATCTCTCAGACAGATATTAGCTTTGCACGCAATTCGCACACTATTCGACCCTAAACGTGGTCGAAGTTGTGCTAGAGGGTAGAGCTCGTCCCCAGGCTGACAGACTGAGCAACGAACCCGAGGACCTGTCATAGAAAGAACCAATGTGCTGTTCAAATGTAAGCTCTTGTCCTAAGCAAGTAAACGTCCCAAAAGGCTCTTAGATACTTGATACTTGCAAGACTGTTCCCCATACTTGTCTGCTCTACAAATATGGTAAATCTGCTCAAGGTTCAACTCAGACGGCATCAGAAGTGCCTGACAAAGCCAGGTTACCACACGGACCTAGCTCCACCGATTCTGGATGTCTTGAGTACGGAGTCAGGTTCTCTCCTCGAGGCTGGCCTCTCTCAGTGGCTAGCCTCGAGCCAAGGCTACTGAGAGCGTCCAGATAAGCACCCGTGATGCACGGACTAAGCTTCGCGCTGCTTTTTGGCAGGCTGTTGGTCCGACGTTTGCCCGTTTCCGTCACAAAATGGTGCCCAGTAATCACAAGAGCCATTGAAAAGCGCGTATGTGTGTGGAAAGTGCAGGTATTCCTCGCAAAAAAATCTGCTCTTTTTGCACTTTGCATTTTGGCAGGCTCCTGCCGTTTACAGGGGTCAGGAGGCTCGATATGGAAGGCTGAGACGTGCTGCACCTGGCAAGCCTGGGAAAGGTCACATTTTCGCGTGAGAAGGACATGGCACGTCTGGGAATGCAACATGCCACGAGATATGTCCTCCAACAGGGATGCGCGTGGGTGGTTGGAAACGTTACAGCTAAAAACCTGAAGACGAGTGGAGTCAGAGGAAGTTACCAATGCACCGAAGACGGTTGGGTGCATCCGAACTCTGAGATAGACAATGGATAAATTGAAAATTGGAAGTCCTCCCAAGATGGCCATAAGCGCAAAACGATCACGGGCCCAAAGACAGGGATTCGGTCCAAATTGAGTGTGCACAGAGGTTTGCACAACCAAGTCACCAAAGTCACATGGTTCTGCACAAAATTTGTAGCTGTTCCCACCAGCCTGATGAAAATCCTGGCTACGTGGCTACTCCGATCAAGCCCAAAATGATTGAGCGTGCGATCGGCCGCTTGCCGTGCTCCAAATACCGCCTGTCGTGTCCGGTCCAAGACGCTGCTGAGTACGGTGCGCACTGGCGACCGGAGCGGAGGTAAGTCCAGCGAGTGAATAACAGCCTGATCCGATCAGAACAGTGTCGGACATCTGCCTATCGTGTCCTGATCGCGTTCGTCGCCGGGCGGCACGCCACAGGGACATGTCAGAGGACGGGCTTTTGTCAGCGGGAACGTCGAGACACGCTACGGCCTGATGCAGGGACCGTGCAGAGCGAGGCGGTTACCGTTCTCGCAACAACTGTTTCCGAGAGGCGCCGCCCGCAGAGAGCCTCAAATTTGCCATCGAACTGGAACTGCGTGGAAAATAAGGGTAAACTGGAGCGGAATCAATACCCGGTGTTGAAACGGTTACTACGACTGAGAGGTTCACTCTGGGACATTTTGTTCATCGAAAACCGGCATTGCGAATGCGGCTGACCTGGGTGACGGCGCCAGCCACGCCTGGCCGCATGGTTTGGGGACACTGCGAGCAACAGGCCGACAGCTCCCGCCCGGCGCTCGCAATAGCACGAATGGCAGCATGTAAAATAACTTTCACTGCAACGGCTTACACCCAACACCGCCTTTAGCCTTTTTCCAGACATCCCTACAATGAAGGACTTCTGAAGCCTCTAAATTTCGTCTCCGGGCGTTGGCTGTGCCCATCCAGTCAGTCGCTTGTCGCCCACCCACAACCGGTTGCAAGCCGTTTAGTAATAAAACGTTCACTTCTCGCTTCCATTCCATAGCCCCTCTCCATACTAGATTTCCCAAAACTGACCCCACGGCAGCGTGGACACCGTAAAAACAGATGGGGGGCCGATGCCATGCCCCGCCGGACGTGCGCTCCGCGCCACCGCCCGCGGCGCGGCAGCTGCGGCCCTGCGGCGGGCGGAGCGGGCGTCAACACGGCCCCGCCGCCGGCACGACCGCCCGCCAGCTGCCGCCGCGCGCCCGGCCGACCTTGAACATGGTCACGTGACCGCCGGCCGCGAAGGGCGCGGTTTTTGTGACGCCGGCGCGCGCGGTGCCGCGTTGGCGGCGAGGGAGCAGTGCGGCCGCGCTGCGTGCAGGTGCTCCTGTGATCGACCGGGCGTGGAGGCAACGCCGGGCAGCTGGCCCCGGTGAGATCTGCCTGCGGCAGCCGACTGGCTTCGGTTTGTCGGTAAGTACAGCCGCGTATTGGGCGTTCGCGGCGAACTGGAGGTTGCCGCGGCATAGGCCACCAGACTTGCTTGACCAGGTGGAGTCTGAGGCGACTTCGGAGTCGACCAGGTTTCTGTCGAGTCACGGCGGAGTGAATTCTGTTGAACTTTTGCTTTGGGGTGAGGTGGGAGCTGAACCAAGTGAACTGCTAATCAACTTGTATATATATATATATATATATATATATATATATATATATATATATATATATGGTCACGGTTCCATATATATATATATATAATATATATATATATATATATATGGAATATTATAACGACGTTCCCATATATACCATATTATATATATATATATATATATATATATATATATATATATATATATATATATATATATATATATATATATATATAAGCAATGCTAATACGTATAGCGGGGTGTAATGCTACTGTGTGCCGAAATATGCACCAAATGGATCGCAGCTGTGTGTATTCACACGGCTTCTATTCTCACAGCATCGTTTAGCCATGCATCCTGCAGCTGTCTTCTAACAAAAGTTAATGCCACTTCATGGTTTTATGACACGTGGAACAGGCTTCTAACTCACCGGGACCGATTCCGGAAATGAACTGTCAATTCCGAGTCAGAGCGGGTATGTACTCTATGTTGCGTAGCGCTGCTCGGAGTCCGGTGCTCCATGCCCCGAGTGTAGTTGGCATCGACCTCCAAAACGAAATCAATGACGGGTCTGTGGGCCACGTGCCATTTGTCGGCACCATGTTGATCCATACTTGCGCAAGCTGCGAGCGACTAGCCATGTATGCGCAGCTTCTGTGGGTTGAATATCATATGGTCCAAAGCCCGGCCCGAGCCCCGAATGCGATACCATGCTGAGCGCGCCCGAACACGGATGAGATGTGAGTCGAGCCCGGCCCGAGCCCGAATGCGGTGCTATGCCGAGCGCGCCCGGCCCGAGCCCGAATGCGGTGCCATGCCGAGCGCGCCCGGACACGGATGAGATGTGAGTCGAGCCCGGCCCGAGCCCGAATGCGATACCATGCCGAGCGCGCCCGGACAAGGGCGAGATGTGAGTCGAGCCCGGCCCGAGCCCGAATGCGATACCATGCCGAGCGCGCCCGAACAAGGGCGGGATGTGAGTCGAGCCCGGCCCGAGCCCGAATGCGGTGCTATGCCGAGCGCGCCCGGACAAGGCTGAGATGTGAGCCAGGCCCGTCTGAAGCACGAATGCAATGCAGCTCTGAGATTCTAAGCCGACCCTTGACTGAAGTCGCTGCGGAACAGCACATTCACCCGAAAACATTTGGTCCGAGCAGTGTCGACAGCTCGGGTCCTGTATCTGCAGTGTCGTGCAGCTCGGGTCCTAGATCTGCGGTGTCGCGCAGCTCGGGTTCTGGATCTGCAGTGTCGTGCAGCTCGGGTTCTGGATCTGCAGTCTCGTGCAGCTCGGGTCTGGATCTGCAGTGTCGTGCAGCTCGGGTCTGTATCTGCAGTGTCGTGCAGCTCGGGTCTGGATCTGCAGTGTCGTGCAGCTTGGGTTCTGGATCTGCAGTGTCGTGCAGCTCGGGTCCTGTATCTGCGGTCTCTTGCAGCTCGGGTTCTGGATCTGCAGTGTCGCGCAGCTCGGGTCCTGGATCTGCAGTGTCGTGCAGCTCGGGTTCTGGATCTGCAGTGTCGTGCAGCTCGGGTCCTGGATCTGCACGCGGCTGCTCGCCGCCGCCGGCCGTTGTCTGAGCGAACTTCGTGCTCGTCTTCGGGCTGTGCTCGTACCACAACCGGAGCCGCAGGTCGCACAAGCGGCTCAGACGTGGCTGACCGGACGGCGCACGTACGGGCGGTGGCGTGACCGACCGGGCGATAGCGTGGATGACCGGACGGTGCACGTACGGGCGGTGGCGTGGCTTACCGGGTGGCGCACGTAGGCGCGGTGTTTGTGTTTGTGTTTGTTTGTTTGGGTGTTTGTGTGAGTTGTATTTTAGCGCCACTGCAATGCAGTGGAGACGGCTAGGCCCTGCAACAGTGCGGTAAGGAAGAGGCGTGTCCTCTAGCCTCTCCGCAACTGAACATTACGGCTATGCGTGACTGCATGGTAGGAAAGGCCTTAAAAACATCTGTCTCTTGCCAAAACAATTGTGGAACCGTTTGATAGTGGTATTGTGACATGGTGTAGCGCACGATATACGTAATCGTGATTTATGATACTGTGCACACGGCGCACAATTCAGCTCATGCTTAGAGCTGTTGGGCTCACTTCAGAGGATCTTTGCGTAATCTAGACTCAATGAAAGTCTCGCCGACGCCGGTTTTCGCCAGGGATCGGGAGACGCGCGAGGATGAGGCAGGCGGTCTGTGCTTCAGCTGATGCAAAACCTTCTGAAGGACGTCTAAAATAAGGGCGCGGTGCCAGAAGAGCGCTTAATGCAACATACCGATTACCACCGACCAAAACGTAATGTTGCTGTCCTGTAACGGCTGTCGTCGGGCACCAGTCTCTTCACAGAACGCATACGTGTGACTTCATTGGTCGATGGAAATTCCAACGGTGCGACGCCAGAGACGGCCCCATTAAAGAGCTTCGTATTTCGGGCTCGTGAGGCTTCTCACTTCCCAGTCGCCAGCGCGTTGTTTGGCTTCCGGACACTGCTCTCCGGACACCCGTCCGGAAGCGACGGCCTTGCACTGTCCCTCTGTCCTTTAGTTTGGCTCTGGCTTGACCGCTTGCCCTCTCGTGCTAGCGTGCTAGGCCATCGCCGGCTATCGGCAAAGTCCTGCTGGAAGTGGTTCTGTCGGCATCATGTATTAAGTGCCCGATTTGCGGTTACCAAAGCTCTACAACGCAAATGCAAATGCAGTGAAAGCAGTGCGTATTGGGAGCGTGTGATGGCTAGGCTATGGACGGGCAACTGTACAGCCTGTGTGATGGTTAGGCTATGGACGGGCGACTATACGGCCTGCGTGATTGTTAGGCTATGGACGGACAACTGTACAGCCTGTGTGATGGTTAGGCTATGGACGGGCGACTGTACAGCCTGTGTGATGGTTAGGGAATGGGCGAGCGACTGTACAGCCTATGTGATGGTTAGGCTATGGACGGGCAACTGTACAGCCTGTGTGATGGTCAGCCTATGGACGGGTGACTGTACAGCCTGTGTGATGGTCAGCCTATGGACGGGTGACTGTACAGCTTGGCACGAATCTCTGTCAAAACATGAGCCTCCTGGACAGCGCATTCTAAGCCTGTGCGCACCAGGTGTCCGACAGACAGGCACGCCTGTGTTGAGCGCGTCCCTTCAAACCTTCAGCAACATTCTGTGTAGACAATTTTGTTTCTCAAAACACCCAATGCGGTGGCCGTTGTCTCTTGGTTTTGGTCCGTTCGGAGCGCTCCTGGTGCCGCAGACGAACGTCCCTCCAGAGCCCCAGCGTTGCACGTTGTGTAAACATACTTGAATTGCTTAAGATCCGAAGGTATCTGAGCTGTTTTGAGCTTATGTGCTAGATGATTGAGGTTTGACGTCGATGCGATTGGTGCTGTATTTAACCTCAATCACACTTAGGGGCACCTTACGGCCACAGCCGCAGCGGGAACAGCACCAAATAATTGCACTTTTCAAAAAAGGTCGCATCAAGTCACACAAAAGTTCACACAAGTCGCATCTACTGCGTTGTGAGGCAAAACTGCCCAAAGTATTGTGCACAAGCCTCTATCCACATGGCATTGGCGGTAGTTGCGTCCACTCACGCTGAGTTGGTCTTCATGTCACGTAGCCTGCCACTCATTTTGGATCAGAAACGCACAGTAACTTGCACTGACGGACTGAGACAGCCACACTGACTGCACCGAGACAAGCGTCGTCTCGTCCCCGAGACGCTCTGTGCGGCCACCTGACACACCCTGGCAACTCAATCAAACCAACACAGACACGTCTGGCACGCCCCACAGACGGCGCCTCCTCGCGAACCGCCACGTGGCGCCGCGTGGTGCTCGAGCACTTCCGAAAGTCACCGTGTCGAGGCACTAATGGTCGGCCGGGCCTATCACGTGATCTGTCAGGCTTGATCCAACTGCCGTACAATGCCTAGATTTTTGCCGTTTTGTGGCGTACAAGATTCGTCTTTCTAGGCGTTTCGTATCAAGACCATGGTCGGGTCACACAGCGGGAGCCAAGTGTACGCACCTCGTTCATCATGACTTGCTGAGGTTTTTGGGCCAGAATAACTTACCGAGAAC
This sequence comes from Pollicipes pollicipes, assembly GCF_011947565.3. Taxonomy (NCBI): domain Eukaryota; kingdom Metazoa; phylum Arthropoda; class Thecostraca; order Pollicipedomorpha; family Pollicipedidae; genus Pollicipes; species Pollicipes pollicipes. The sequence goes on along the minus strand of NW_023597054.1, from coordinate 37,339,999 downwards.
AAGTTTTCCCCCGAAATGTTCTCAGTGATTTTCAAGTTGTGTTTTGGCCACAACAACCAGAGGAATAATTCCAGAGCTCCTGAGCTCCTGAGAGCTCCTGTTCAAGAAATCCGGGGTAACCGACACATTGCCGACTCTGCATTGCTAACGAGGCGAGGTTTGCTGTGTTGCGGGAGGCCTCGCTGTAACGCTATAAGTGCTTCGGTATTTGGGAGCGTCCCTACATGTTGACTCATCGTCCAGAGGTTCAGAGTTGCTGCATGGTTAAGAGCAAACGCCTAGCGGAGAGACAGTTACCGTTAGTTTGGAAAGAAAGTTAAGAAGGACTTAGTTCTGGTTTTGGTCTCCACTGACTACCTACTAGCCGTTCCATCACCGCATGTTACGGTTCACCAAAGCCCTGAGAACGCCTGTCTGCACCGTTCTCGACCGTCGCCGCCGCGATGTGGGTGGACTCACAGCTGATGATCTCAGAGGCCCGGCTCTGCCCTCGGTGGCAGCTGGACGGGGGGGGGGGGGGGGCTGATGACCCCAGCCAGCGCCAGCGTCGGGCTGGCGGGCCTCTGTGCCCGTGAGGCCGCCTGTACCGATAGGTCGGGCCGTGACCGCCCGCCGACGCATCTGGCGTATGCACGGCCTACTCACGACGGCGGCGAACGCCGGCTGGACATCGCCGATGAAAACGGCCGCGCTTGAGGGGATGTTCTGTCCTCTTTGATGGAACATCCGCAGAAGGGACGCGTGAAATTGTCCCGCGTGACTCGTAATGACACCGCGTACATGTAGGAGAATGATGAGGGCAACTCGTAAGATACTTGAACCATTGTCTAACAGCGTCCAGGGCGTATCCCGTCTTTAGCGGCTTGGGGCCCACTAAGGCTTATATTTGCACCGAATCCCCGGAAAATACGATGTTAATCAGGAATGATCTGATTTTCTCGATGGCCGCGCACTCTTAATACTGTTGTATTTCTCAAGCTTTGGCCTTGGCACGGGTGCTATTGAAGATGGGTACAACCATTAGCAGCTGATGCTGATGGTTCTATCCACCGCGGCAGCTGCTGCTGCGTTGCGGCTGTACGTTATGTAGGCTATTCTTTGCGGCAACGGCAGCAGAAAAAAAACTATCAAAATCTAATTAATTTGCATTCGTTAGGTTTGTAAAACAGTGTCTTGGAATACGATTGTCCTGTTTTTGACATACTGGATTCACTGGCGGGCCCAGTTCCCTTACTTGTACGTCCAGAGAAAAGAGGCGAAATTCGTAAAACCCGCGATAGGAAGGGCGATTGTGCCTATCTGTAAATGTCTCGAGGCCGTTCCATTCCCGGAGCGGTGGAGCCATGGTGTCTCGCTTAAAGGAACGTTAAGCCATCGAATGGCACCCTCCTCGGCGCCTATGTTGCAAGGGCGCCGCTGTCCTCGTAGTCATCGTGACCATCTTCGCCATCCTGTGGCACGTTTCGAAACAGAGGCGCAAACCTACTGTTAGCGTGCCGCTCATGGCCGTTTTAGCGAACCGCTATGCCAACTTGTTTTCTATCAGCTCAAATAGCAGCCTTCCATTGACAAAGAGCGTGGCCAGTATTCAGCGTCAGTAACGGCCTTTAGAGGGGTGGGCTGAAAATAATGCTCAGGATATTTTGTCTGTTACCGCTACATGCAGACTTCCCCACGGCTATTTTTCATTGTCAGCTGCAGCTGTTTGGCTTGTTAATTACCGCTGCCTCTATTGTGACGACATATCTGCGTGGTATCCCCAGCCTTTGTCATTTGAGACCACTGTTAAGCAGATGGCGTATAGCAGCTAAAGCAGTGAAACCCCTGCATTTTCGGTTGAAGTCGTTATTCATGTTAAGCATGTAGACAATGGAAGCACATCCAGCTGTTAGCTCGCCTTCCAGCTGCAATGTTACCTTATCGGATGACTGTGTCGTTAGATCGGATCGTTTTCAAGCTTTCATCGTGCCCTTTGTGGCATACTCGTCACGCTTCTCGAGACGAGAACGCTTGAGGAGAACTTTTCCTTCGAGACACCCTTCCTTTAAGCCCCATCCCGTGCAATGATGGTCATGCAGTGGGGCGCAATAGCAAGACAGACATCATCATTTGGTAAGGACCAGCGTCTCTGTCAGTGCTGAAGTGCTGAATGCGTCATTCTGAGGCTAATTTGCTGTGTGCTCTGGGGTCGCCGCAGGGTCCGTGGTGTCTTTCGCAGAACTATTGCAGAAGTTGAGTGTTGTGTTTGTTGAGTCCACGTATGGCAAAGAGTGGAATTTCTTGCGTGAAAAGGATGTGTCGGCTACATACACAGTAACCAAAATCATTTTTCGCTTGACCGGATCCGCTCAACCACGGCTGGCAGCAAAAGGCTAAAGCAGGTTTTTGCCGTTTAAAACCAGCTGGCAGAAATTACGGCTGGTAAAAACCGGTAGAAATTGGCAAGAAGTCAAATGCAACAAACTCCCTCGATGTTAGGCTATGGAGTTAAACGGAATAGCGACAGCGTAGTCACCATACACGTTGCTTGTTAAGCGTTGTTGACATCGGTTACGCCCACGTTCGGAGTATTTACAATATCAAGGACTGAACCAAGAATGACTGGACAGACTCGAAGCTGTCGGAAATTGATTAAAAAAGTCTATAAGACATGTTGTTAGCATTGATCAAGCGTTGTTAACCTTATTTACATTTAAATCACAAACGGCTGTTTTCACCATTTATGGACAAAAGACGCATCCCAGATAAGGACGTAGGTGTCTTAACTAGACGTCTTGTGATGACATATCCTATCGTTCGTTGTTTTTTTTCATCTCGCACGCGGTTGCCCCAGGTCCGCCATGATCGCTGGTGCTCCCGTCCGGGCTGCCCGTGTGTTCGGTGGATGCCATGCGCTAACCCGATCAACACACACGGGTCGTCACGGAACCTAGCGCGGGGGCATTTCCAAACCGGTTTCCAAACAGCTGTTGTGACGTCACTGCGTTCGCGGGCGAGAGCCGCCGGTTGGGAAACGGCGCCATTGTGGCGTAACGTTCCGGCGCGCGCGCGCGCGCGCGCGCGGGCGGCGGCGTCTCTGTTGGGCAAGCTCCCTCGCGGCGGGCGGCGGAGCGGGCTCCCGCCCTCCCGTCCAATCAGCGCCGTCGCCGCGTTGCAGGTGACGTCACCGGGGGCGGCCGGAGACGGGCGGTCGCGTGTGGGCGGTGAAAGGACTGGGCGGGCGGGCGGCACCATCTGCCGTTGCCCAGCTGGGCGCTGCGCCGGTCCAAGCCCGGTCCGTCCGGGGGACGGGCTGGGCGTGCAGACAGGCTGACTCGCCGCGCCCGATGGGGGGGGGGGGGGGGGGCGGTTCATGTGGCGGTCACATGTTCCGCGCGCCGCGGGCCTCCCGCCTCTCCGCCCCCGACGCCATTTCGCTGCGATCTGGGCGGTCAGGCGCCATCGAGCTCCGATCAGTTCGATCTTGCTGTGATCTTGCCGATCGTTGCTGCGATCTACCTCTGGTCTCCGCGATGTCTCTCCAGTCCGCGCAATGTCTGGTCCGCGAGGGGTCGCTCTGATCCGCGCGATGTCGCACCGGTCCGCGCGGTCTCCCTTAGATCTCCGCGATGTCGCCCTGGTCCGCGCGATCTCCCTCAGGTCTCCGCGATGGCGCCCCGATCCGCGCGATCTCCCTCAGGTCTCCGCGATGGCGCCCGGTCCACGCGATCTCCCTCAGGTCTCCGCGATGTCGCTCGGCCCGCGTGATCGGCGCTTCCGGTACGGTCGCCTCGGCGTTTGTAGCGCCGATCTCGGCGGTCTGCGGTGAACTCCGCGCCGTCGCGGGCTCGTGAGACGGGGCGGCACTAGCGCGCGCCGGCGGCCGCTTGGCGTCACCTTGAACCCGCCGCGCGCGCACAGGTCCTGGCTGAGTCATGCGCCGGGCGGCGCGGTGTTGCGTCAGGGCGCGCCGGCGCGGCAGGTCCGGCTCGCGCCGAGCCGCGCCGGGCCTCGCCGCGCCGGTAGGCCCGCGCCGTCCCAGGTGTCGCCGGCGTGCTCCGGGCGTGTTGACGGGCGGTAGCGGAGGGCGTATGCCAGAGGGTGCCAAACTTCCAGACCGCCAGACAGCGAGGGCTGCTTCGAGACTGAGACTAGTGCTCTATTGTGTTGTGCGCAAATATTGCACTTGTCCCGGCCTAGCGGCGGCTCTCGTACCGCCGGGCGCTTGCCGTCGAGGTGAACGGCTGTCTGACCTGCGCCGCTGTCGTCAGGCGCCTGGGGCCGGGTCAGGGTCAAGTCGTGTCACGTCCTCCCCACGGAGAAAAATCAGTTCCACGACATAAGTGCTGCAACACATGCTCTCCGGCAGGAGTCCTGCGACATTGTTTCTACTGCCAATACTTGTACACAACATAAGTGTAACGCGACAAAACTTGTGCTGCGAAAAGATATACTCGTCATTACCTTTGCTGCAAGCGTTTATTAGACCGTCATCACGTGCACACGTAACTTCTGCTGCAAAAACATACGCAGTCACTTCTTTCACCCGGCTTTAATTCTACCGTAAATGCTAATGCGTGGCACAAGTGCTACACGACAAAACTTATACTAAAAAAACTTAAACGCGTCGCGACCTCTGCTGCAAAACCTTATGCAGCCATTCCTTGTGCGTGGCATTACCTATACTGTAAAGAGTTATGCGCGACATCAGTACAACAACGAAGACTTTCGGTCAAGCCCGCCGTAGAAGTAATGACTGGTGTATATTTTTATAGGAAAGGTTTTGTCATGTTGTATTTTTGTGCATGTATTTTGTGCCGTGTGATGAGTGACTGCAGAAGAAGAGATGACGCGCATACATAGGCGGATCCTGGAGGGCACGGGGCCATGCCCCCCCCAAAAAACCTCTGGGGGCATGTTTTGGCCCCCAAAACATTCCCAGAACTTCATAAAAGTTTCGTCTTCTTACCTTCTACTTAACTTCAACTGTATTAACTGATTTGTTTTAACTTCTGTTTAAGATTCAAAAGCATTTCGGTGTTTTTTTCGGTTTTGAATGGTGTCCCTACTAGGTACTGGCGAGAGGTACCATGCACTGGACCTCGGATCCCACACCAGCCAGCTGGCGACGAACGGCTCCCCCCCCCCAAAAAAAAAACTCCAGGCTAGATCCGCCCCTGCGCGCATAGCTGATGTCGCAGCACTCCTGTCGTTGGGGGTTTTTACCGTAGCGCTGATGACGTGACACCGGACAGATCGGGGGCAGGGTGCGGCGAGGTCAGGGATGCCCTCATGCATGGACGGTGCGTCTTGTCATCAAATGGGGTGGGAAGGCCGGCGCTGTTTCTCTGTTGTTTTTTCATGCGATGCCATGGGATTTATGTTGTTTCCCAAGGGGAAGGGAAGGGAGTGGCTGCTCTACTGACCGCCAATCCGCCCCCCCCCCCCCTTCCATCTGCGTCATCACCGCTCCCATCTCCTTTTCGGTCCCGATGTTCTCCCGGCTTGATCTCCGTGCTGCTACATCCAGCCAGATCTGTGTGGACGCCCGCGCTGCCGGGACTAGGTGTGAGGCGGAACGGTTGCTTCCCCACCTGTGGCTGGGTGCGGGCGCTGCCTGACCTGTGGCTGGATGGGGGGGGGGCTGCTCCACCTGTGGCTGGGTGCGGGCGCTGCCTGACCTGTGGCTGGGTGGAGGCTGCGGGCGTTGCTCCACCTGTGGCTGGATGCGGGCGCTGCTCCACCTGTGGCTGGAGGCGGGCGCTCCTCCACCTGTGGCTGAGTGCGAGCGCTGTTCCACCTGTGGCTGAGTGCGAGCGCTGCTCCACCTGGGGCTGGGTGCAGACGCTCCACCTGTGGCCGGTTGGGGGGAGCTGCTCCACATGTGGCTGGATGCGGGCGCTCCTCCACCTATGGCTGGATGCGGGCGCTCCTCCACCTGTGGCTGGGTGCGGGGCGGGCTGGCTGGTCAGGGACGCCGCGGGAAGGGATGACAGGTCCGCTGGGTCGTCTGGGCTGCGGGCTGGCTGGTCAGGGACGCCGCGGGAAGGGATGGCAGGTCCGCTGGGTCGTCTGGGCTGCGGAGTGGCGCGGTGCTGGACCATCGGCATTCCAGGCCAATAGCAAGGTCGGTGTAAGGAGGACTGAGCCGGGATTTGGTGGTAAGGTGAACCGTGTCGGCTCAGGCTGCCGGAGAGGTGAAGCCGCACGGGGGGGCAGAATACGCCGATGAAGCTGATACGTACTTCTATTGGTTAATTTCGTCAGCTGTTATGCTATTTAGTGGATTTATGCATGGACACATGCTCCCTGTGGTTTTTGTAGCATCTTGATGCCACAATTTGAACGATCTTTGATGGATGTCATGATCATCAGGGTGTCTCGTCCTTGCTGTTAGTTGTGGAGAGTCACGGAGACTCCCTGCAGTCTACAGTCTCCAGCCAGCCAGCCCCGCCTCTAAACTTACATGTTATGGAGAATGTTGGGTGTTGAAACGCCTAGAACACTAGCCTTACCGTAAATGTCGCATACTACGCACCCATCCTGTTTTCTCATGCGATTGTCGATAATTATTGTTATCATTGGTTTACAACGCACTGAGCAGCTGTTTTTTTTTGTGTCGCCTGCCTCCGACCCTGGCAGGAAGGGCGGGTACTGCGACTATCTGTAATTGACTGGTTACCCGGTGTCCAGGTTTTCCAGCCTTTTCAACGTTTTGTTTCCATGAAAATTGTCCTGGAGCTGGTAAAATGTGGTAGCGACAAGCTTGGGATAAAGGAAACTTGGTGAGGCATATAAGTCGTGGAGAATTTCCGGGTTATATTGATGTGCACGTGGCCCACAGTCTGAGCCATACAGGGAGCCAGCCTGTGGCCCACAGTCTGAGCCACACAGGGAGCCAGCCTGTGGCCCACAGTCTGAGCGGTACGGGGAGCCAGCCCGTGGCCCACAGTCTGAGCCATACAGGAAGCCAGCCCGTGACGCACCGTGTATGCCGGCGGCCGGCACGACTGTCGGCCGTGCGGCTGCGCTCCCGGGACGGCACTGCCCCTCTCCAGCGCCGCGGTACGCGTCCCTCGTGCGCTCCACCGAGCGCGCGTCTTCTCCTGCGAGCGGAAGCCCCACGGGCCCGAATCTCGGGCCACCGCCGAATTGTGGCCATCCTTCACTGGGCCACTTCGCGGCGCGGGCCCGGCGGGCCGCGGAGAACCGTCCACGTGGCGCGCGTGCGGCCCGGCCGTCGGCGGATTCCTCGCCGGGTCCGCCGGCGGCCGACGCTAATGGTATTCCCCTGATCGGTTTATGACCGGTGATGTCAGGGGTTTCTCGTTGCCGGGGGCCGCCGTCGGCGTACGGGCTCCGGGATGGCGGAGCGCAGCCGGAGCCTGGGACGGCGCGCCGGACTGGACTGGACATTGTGGTCGGCCGTGTCTGGGCGGGGTGCGACCTGCCGGCACAGGTCGACGCGCCGGACTGGACTGGACGGCGTCGCCGGCCGTGTCTGGGCGGGGTGCGACCTGCCGGCACAGGTCGGCGCGCCGGACTGGACTGGGCAGCGTGGCCAGCCGTGTCTGGGCGGGGTGCGACCTGCTGGCGCAGGTCGGCGCGCCGGACTGGACCGAACAGGACGGCGTGGCCGGCCGTGTCTGGGCGGGGTGGGACCTGCCGGCACAGGTCGGCGCGCCGGACTGACCTGCGGCGCCTGTCTGGCCGCTGGCCGGTAATTGCCAGCGGTACGGCCGCTGGGTCGGGTCGGCGCGGCGGAAGTGACGCGGCCGCGTCCCACCTGGCTGCCGGCGGGTCGGTCTAACGGTCCCCGTCCCTCCCCTGCCGCCACCGCACCCCCGCGGCGCCGCCCCGCCGACCAGAGGTGCATTCCGGCCGACAGCACCCCTTTGTGCGCCGACGGGGGAGGGACGCCGGCCCGACGCCGACCCGACACCGGCTGAGGGTCGCCTCTGTCGGCGACCGCCCGCCCCACACGGCAACAGCACCCCTCAAGATGGATGTTTGCCTGTGACAGGTTTCTGAAAAGGTTTCTAGACTTTTCTCGCCAGTCCGGTTGCCATTGGGCTTTTCTAAAGGTGGGAAGTCTAAAGGTGTGGGTACTTCTCTTCGACGTAAAGCTGCGATAAATGGCGTACTCGTGTGCGCAGCGCGTGCTGGTACGGCGCCGATTCCCCTCACGCGACTTAAACGTAAGCGTTAAAACTGACTAAATCACGTATAGTTTGTTAAGCTGGGTAGCGCAATTTACCATCGTAAGCCAGGTAGTGCAATGTACCATTGTGAAAATAATTCAGGGCCGATTCACCCTTGTGACACAGCGACTCCATCCACTGTCCGCTACCCGCTGTGGAATCAGTCATGGGTCTATGGCTTAAGGAAAAGTGCTCTGGGATGTATCTACGTGTTTTGGGACCTCGTTGCATGTATACTTGTGCTTCATTCCATTTGGATGGAATTTATTCCAATTCAAACGAAAGCGAGTGGAGGCGAATCTGAATATGATGTAAAGACCGTTGAATTTTTTAAAAAAAGTCCGAAGCTGAGCACAGTTCTTATCATTGAATCTGGTTCCAAACTAGCCGTACTTTTGGTTCATGAAAACAGAACAGGCGTGAGATGTACACAAATATTCATTTGTGCATGTTCGTAAATCTACTGGCATCACGGATATAAATTACGGGATGCATAGTATTTCAGGTGATGGCCTTAAATGGAGCAACAGAATATGAAGCACTTATTACCATGCATCGTTTTGAAGTGTCTTGTGTGGTGGACGTAACTGGTAACATGGACTGGTTACTGGTTGTTTTTGTGCACCGATTTAAAAGTGAATGTTTCAATCCGTGAATATATATATATTTTTTTTAGAAAACTTCACTATAATAAAGGCCACATAATCAAGTTCAATAGCATGACCCTGATGAGCTCCGGGCAGTTTAAGCGAACTTTCCGGAATTCCTTACTACCGCAATTTTGGGTTCTTAAGAACTCCATCCTTCCAAACCGATTTCCTGTATTCCGGTGTCACGGTCTCGCCAATTTGGGCCTTCTCTTGGGCTGGTGGGGTTTTGTTTGTTTTTCCTGCAGCCTCCTATGTATTAGTATGGCCTCCTTTGGATCATCTGGGGCCTTCTGTCGACTAAGGGGGCCGGTGTTGCCTGTTTGGGCCGTCCAACTGGGTGAACATTGCCCTTTGCGTGCCGTAAGCGCTTTCCTTTTGATTCGATGGGAGTGTTCTGTGTCTGTTATCCGGAGCCTCCTGTGGGCACGATGGAACATCCTGAAATCTCAAGGTGGCAACACGATATGTCTGCCCCCCTCGGCGAACTGAAAGTGGCAGCCGTCCCACTCTTTGCCCCTCCCCTCTGATGGTGCCGGCCCTGCTGAACACCTATTCTGGCGTTGCTGCTCGCGCCTTGGCCGTCGAGCGGCCGTCGGGGACCGTCAGGGCTGTTCCAGCCGGGACGCACGTGTGCCAGCACAGGGCACGGGCCGGTCCAAGCGGACTGGGCGGGCGCGCACGCTGGAGCTGGGGCGGCCCAGCCCGGCTGGGCGGCGCGTGCATGCCGTTCCGGGCCGTAGTCTGACTACGCCCACTGAAACTGCAGCCGGACGCCGGCTGACTGGGCGGCTTCATTGCGCCGCCCCCCACCGGCGATCTGGGTCACCGGTCGAGCCACCGGGAGCTGGGACCGACCCGCCCGCTGGCTGGCCGGCCCGGCCTCTCTCACTCCCGTCGCTGTGGTGCGAAGCCGGCTGCATGCGGACGGTGATGCCGTGCTCGGGGCGTGCACGCGCGGTAAGGATGCGTATCGTCCCGGAAGGGTGCAGACGAGTGGTCTCCGTTGCTTTCTGAGCCAGGGAAAGTCGGCTCGCGGGTACGCCGCGCGTGCCGATCTGACCTCAGACCCCGACTTGACCTGACCTAACCTAACCTAACCTAACCTCTCGGCCGGTCTCGGGCTCTGACCGTGAGTTGGCGCCAGGAGGGCGGCGGCGCGGAGACGCGCGACCCGATGTCAGCTGACCTGTCGACCGGCGGACGACACGGCTGTGCTCGATGTGAGAGAGTTGTGAACGAGCGGACTGGCTGCCGCCAATCTGATGGAGGCCCGGCTCGAGGGGCGTCGACTTGCCAGCGCCGAAGCCCCCTGCTGCCTCTGATCCGGTGGAGGCCCGGCTGGCTCGCGAGCGTAGACTCGCGCCCGAACCACTCGCTGCCTCCGGTCCGATGGGGGCCCGGCTGGCTCGCGGAGCGTAGACCCGCGCCCGAACCACTCGCTGCCTCCGGTCCGATGGGGGCCCGGCTGGCTCGCGGAGCGTAGACCCGCGCCCGAACCACTCGCTGCCTCCGGTCCGATGGGCGCCCGGCTGGCTCGCGGAGCGTAGACCCGCGCCCGAACCACTCGCTGCCTCCGGTCCGATGGGGGCCCGGCTGGCTCGCGGAGCGTAGACTCGCGCCCGAACCACTCGCTGCCTCCGGTCCGGTGGAGGCCCGGCTCGAGGGGCGCCGACTCGTCAGCGCCCGAACCTATCAGTTCGGTCGGAAATGACGAAACGTCGGTCAGGAGAAAGTGTGTGGATCGAATCGGAGGCGGAGGCAGATACGTTGTGGTGAGATCTAACGGGCGGACTCGGCGCTGGTGGGTAATGAAAGACAGGTAGATCTCATAGCTTGTTGTGTGCCGGCTTCGTGGCCGAAAGATGGTGGGTCCCAGCCGCACTGTCGTTACCTTCTTCGTCCTCGGACTGCTCTATGGGAACCTTGGCGTCTCCGGAGCTAGCTTGCAGCGTTTTCAGACAATTTGATCGCGTGTGGCCTTCAAGGAGGTATGACAAGTGACAGCTGTCGTCTTTTTGTTTCCTGACTAAGACAGGTGATGATTCACTTCAACCGGGTGATAGTGATCATAACTGACGTGAACAGGAGTCTTTTAACTCGGCGATCTCGCGGGTCTATGAGGCTTGTCACCAGCTGTTCGGCAGGCGCCCCAGACTGGCCTGTTGTCTGTCGTTGGAGCGGTGCGGCGGGCAGTGCCGCGCGCGTCGCACCACCCCGGCTCGCCCTGCGAGCGTCGCTGCCCGGGCGGTGCCGTCGGGGCGGGCCGTGCCGCCCGACTGCGGCGGGCGTCCAGCGGCTGCGGCGGGGCGCCGGGATGCCGGTCTGCTGGAGGTGCCGCCGCCCTGCAGGTGCTCTCTGGGCGCCGCTCCCGGCTGGCAACACGGCGTATTTTTAGCCGATCGCGGCGCGCCGTGCCGGGTCTGCATACACACACCGACGACCGGGCCGGGTCTGCATACACACCGGCTGCCGGGCCTGCAGGCAGGTAGGTCGCTCTCGAGGCCCGACCGCTTGCGAGTTGTCCTGCCTCTGGGCAGGTAGGTCGCTCTGGAGGCCCGACCGCTCGCCCGTCGGCCGGCCTTATCGCTCAGCGCGCCCGTCGTCCGCCGCGGAAACACCGCGCGCCCGCGTGGCCGCCGCGTCCGGTGAGTCACGTGGTTTCCGGGCTGGGCCGGCGGCCGATACCGGCGCGGCCGCGAAGCTGCCGCTGGTCCGCCTGGGGCCGGACGCCCGGCAGAGAGGGCGGCGGCCGGTCCGTCGGCGCCGCGCTCCGACGCTGCTGCCGGCCCGGCGGCCAGCCGCCCCGCCTCCAGGTACCGGCCAGCTGGGGGCCGACCTGCGCCGGACAGCCAAGCCTCGGGCGGTGCCGGGTGGGGTATGAAGCCGCCGTCGGATAGTGGACTCAAAAGGTCAATTTGTCCCGCAAAGCGCACACCTTCAGCTTTGCGTGCCGCTACTTACAAAAGCACAACGCGTAGCGGTATACAACGTACACGAGACATGCTCCTTGTTTGATTCTGTGCACGCCGATTGCATAGCTGTGTCCTGAGGTTATATGCATGGTATATGAACATTCGGCGCGAGGGCTTGCCGCGCGCGATCGGCGGGTTGGCCGCCCGCCACCCGCTGCCCACTGCCCGCTGCCCGCTGCCCGCCGTGTTTGCCGTGCAGTTTAAAAAAAAAACATCACTGCTCAGAAAGTCTACTATAACTCACCGTTGAGACACCTTTGGACACCTCAAGACACCTTTGGTAGCAAAACACGCGCAATGATCTGCCCATAGTGTGCTGAAAATTTTAGCGCGATTGCAGGACGTGCCGGTGAGATCCTCAAAGGTCAGGGTGAGTCAAGAGCATGCAATCCCCTGCTTTCAGTGTACGGGCTAAGTGGAATTGACGCGAAGATACACGTACTATGTTTTTGATTTACATCGTTTATGGAGGCGGGGCATGGCCCGATTGCTCTGCATTGAAATACATTATCAACCGTATGGTGACGCATGGACTGAATTCACGGAATGGACGGGTTTGGCCCGTCCTGCTTTTTTCGAGCAACCTCTGGTATGGTTGCATGTCTGCTGTCTTGGCGGTCAAGAAACGTGAATGGAACCGCCTCGCACTAGGCACATAGAAGCTCTTAGGCAGGGTAATGCTTTCGGGGGCACGGGACATCCTCCCCGCACCAGATTTAGGGGGTGTATTTTATGTAGTGCGTGTTGGAGTAAATCTTAGATAGTTCAGACTAAACCGGTAGAAATAAGATGACCGGGGACATGCGTGATTTTACGGCACGCCAAAAAATGGCGACTGCGGTGCGTAATTTTTGAACAATTCTTAGTTGTGCACCACCGTGATATTTGGCGTATGCCCCCTGTCTTCACACGCTTTATATCACCGTATATCAGCTATTCCAATTGCTGGTCATGCATACCTGACCCTTAGCGCTGGTAAAACTGTGGCATTGCCGTGCGGTGGAGAGGGCAATCGTTAAATTACGATTGAAAGAAAGCCGGAGAAAAGTCTTGCGTACCTCCATTGGCTTGTGGCTGTTCTTGTATTCTGCGGTAGTGACCAACAGGAGCATTCACGGAAGTGGGCACGAAGGTGCCACTCTCAAAGCACGGAATGTACTTTGATATGCAGACCGGGAAACGGCAAGGCTTATTTCATGCAACGCTCATCCGGTCCTGAGAGTCGCTTTTCCGCAAAACCAGCTTGTTGACCAGATCACGGCGCAATCCCGTCATTCGGCAGTAGGTGACGTGCGACATGACATCTCCGTCGCGGCTAGCCCTGATCTCGGCCACTATCTGGCCAGACAGGCGCCATGCTGCGGGGCTCCCCGCTGCCGATCCACGTGGCCGGCCGGCGCGCCGCGCTTCCTTTGTCCGCTGGCGGGGGTTCGGCTCCGACGCTTGCCGGCCGGGTGCGCGCCGCTCTCGGTCAAGGGGGCGCCGGGGTTGTTTTTGCCGTCCCCCCCCCCCTACCAGCCGGCCCCCTGCGAATGGATTCGGTGGTCCGGCGTCCCCGGCCCCCGCGCCCGCTGCCGCGCGCTCTTTGTGTCACCGGGGCCCTTTTGTTCGCTGCGAACGCCTATCCTCATGCGGCTGATAGGTTTGGCCTTGGGTTGTACGCTGCCTGACATTGCCTCCACGCACTGTTACAGCCAGCGCCTGGGGCGGATGGAAGCGCGATCACCGTGGATGCCATGTCGGAGAATGTACACAGCGGCGTTTGAAAGGAAAGCGGGAAAGTCGCGCTCAGTCTTTGTCCGGTGCCGGGGTCCGGCGGTGGGGCGCTGCAGATGGTTGTGGGAGCACCGAACGTTCGGGAGATTCTTGGTGAGCTTTTGCCAGGCTGGCGCATTGCACCGGAGGCTTGCAATACCTTGGCGCAGATGTGTGTCGGTTGTAGAGGAGCGTTCCGTCGCGTCCGTCACCGGGATTGGATGTCGGCGGTCGTGATGAGTGCAATGTAGTCATATATGCGTATATTGCACTAATCCCGGCCTCCGGCACCACGGCCTGCCTTCGCGACCGGCTGAGGCGTACTTCGATCAATGCCGGCATCGCCAGCGATTCCAAAGGTAGACCGCCGTTAATATAAGCTTCCGTGCGGGCGTCCTGCGTGAGAGTATCTTCTGCTCACGAACTAGCCTTCGGACGGCGGGACCTCGGGTGGCAGCAGTTCCGGTCGTGACGGGTGCAGCATTGTCATTGGCGAATATTGCACTTGTCCCGGCCTGCACCGCGCGCCCCACCCGGCTTCTCGTCACGATCTCGCCCGCGGCCCCTGGTGTTCGTTGCGGTCTGACCCGACCTATTCAGCTGGCCGCATGTGACAACGGTTCAGGGTCTCCCGCTTTCCGGCTGACGTTCCACCCGCAGCGGCGCGATCGGTATGTTCCGTAGCGTATCGTGCCCGTGCGGCGCATATGCCGCGTTCCCAGCCGGTGGCGCGCCCTACAAGGACGTCGACAGCGTGCCGAGAATGTTCGAGATAGGGATGAGGGCTGTAGCCGATGTTTCGCTGCCAGGGCTTGGGGATTGTGGAGCGTGGCGTTAAACAGTAAAGTAGCGGGGCTTGGGGCGATGAGGCTAAGTGTTCATTTGCCTAGATGTCGAGCAAGAGACCACGGTGAATGTTTTGCAAGTTTTGTTTTTCCTCCCGCTTTTCTCTTGTATTTTGCATGTAACCTACCTAGATTTGCGGATTCACACGATTCAGCTCGTTCTCTGGTTCGGTTGGCGCGTGGTTAATGTTACCAGTATGAGTTTCTAGCTGTCTTTGTTCCTGGCTGGTAGGATGTTTTCGGGATTTCCCGGTAACTTCGTGGCTTTGAATGTTGGTGGGTTGGTGCCCCCCATCCTGCTACTCGTTTGTGGTAACTATACTACCGTGTCCTCCCTCGTCGTTCCGCCCCTCGTGCCGGCTGCCCGCAACGCACCAAACCGCTGGCGGCCGGCGCGCCACACGCGCGGAGAAGCGCGCGCTTTTCTTTGTCCGCGATTGTCCCGCTGTACTGAGGATCGTGGATAGGAGGCGGATATCCGACCATTCCCGGCTGCGACTGGATTACTACCTAGCTCTTAGGGCAGGTTGGGGGGCCTGTGCGTTGCTGGTGTTGGTCGTGGTGCTGTCCAATGGAGACCGCTACTACCAACTGCTACCTATAGAGCTACTGCGACGCCACAGGCGTACCACAGCTTCCAAGGATCGTGCAGTCACATTTCGGCCTTCGCCAAGGGGCGCGTAGGAGGTGCCCCCCACTGATGCGGAATTCAACACTGCTTGTGTTGCGTGGCAGGAAATGTTACCCCGTGTCTCGGCTCGACTTTTGGCGCGTGATCGCGGTCCAGGCCCAGACGTCAAAATTCACGGTGGAACACCGAAACAGACAATACCCACTCGACAAAACAGCAGCAAACTAACCCCCCATTCACTTTCACTTGAATAAGACGAAGACTTTCCGCGCACATTTCTGCGGATTAATCCACCCCGCTCTCCCACGAGCAAGGCTTTGTGCACGGCGCATGTTAAGGGGCATAACTTCAGAGAAAACCTTAACTGAATGGTTCAACCGCATGCATCCATTACTCAGTCAACAGTTGAAACCTCCTATGCACTGGTTTGCCAGGGCTGGCTTATTCGGGTCCCACACAATACATTTTACCTGCTATTTGCCCTTGTACCAAATCCCATCCGAACCAGCCCAGGAAGGCAAAACAATTTCCTTTCCAATACGTTCCAGTTCCAGTTTACCGATTTCGGCCAGTTCGACCTAAAATGACCATTGAAGCATGTGTGAGCATGACGCCCTGTTACAATGGCAGCTCGTACAGTTCGTTTAAGGCGGTCAGTTGCTGGATGCTTCCCGTGACGCCTTGAATGCGTGACATCACATCCCGCGCGCACTGATAGGTGCACGGTGGGAGCCTAAGCGCATTCATACTTTTGTGTACGTGCATACCTTTACAGCCAATGCACTCACGGATTGAGTGCAGCGGAATGTAGTCTAGCACTGAGAAGGGTTCGGTTTTGGCCGGAACCAGGTCGATGTTCGACTTCATGGGTTATTCAGCTGGCTTGGATCCAGAATTTATTCATGTAGTTCACGATAAAATCGGTATTGAGTCGATTCTGGTTCGAAACACACGAACAAAATGACTTAATCACAGCATGTGGGGTGTTCGTGTGATTGAAGTGTACTGAGTGAGCTACTCAGGTTGTGATGTCATTGGAAGCAATATAAGATGTTGTCGGGTACCTGTACAGTTATTAAGAACGCAGAGAGTGGGGTTGAGAAATTGGAGTTGTCTCCGTTGGTCGAAAGGCAGACTGGTTCGTCTTCACCCATATCTCCGAATTATCTTAAAACACATTCATGAAACTGTCACTCTTTGTTGGCAAGAAGAAACGTCGGCAAGCGCAATAGCGTGTTCCAGATGCGTGACACTTGATGGTGTGAATTGTTCAGTCAACATAATGCATTATAGGTGTGGACATACACCTCGATGCGGTGCCTAGCGCGAAGATATCGTCACTAGTGAAACAGAGCGAGCTCTGACCTTATCGTGTGCGTCTCACCCGCTCGTTTAGCAGTTGTGCATCAGTGACTTGGTCCCTCACATGGACAGACAAAGCGCGAAGCCTTGTAGGTGAGCATACTCCGAATGCCGTGCTAATCATCCGAAAACCAAGCCTAAAGTGGGAGATTCTTAGTCTGCACCGTCTGAGAACGATGACCACGTGGCCTTCGCAATCCGTGAGTCAGCCTCGCCCTGGGTTCCTCTTGTTCTGCCCTATGAGCATCACTCCAGAAGTCGTGCGGGAGTAGGGGTCGGCAGATGTACCGTAGGTCTCCGGATGCCTGGTCGGGTCCCGCTGCGCGCTAAGGCCGCCGGGCCGTAGTCCGGCAGTTCGGGAGATACGACCTTTGACGGCCGGCTGCAGTTCGGCCAGCCGGAACGGGCGCCGATAGCGGCCGATAGCGACACATCCTGGCTGCAGGCGCTCGCAGCTGCGCAGCCTCGACGCCGGCAGCCGATGGTAAAACAATCCGGAATGAGGGCGCGTACGTCCATACTTAACTTTTGCTTTTTTAGGAGACGCAACTTTTCAAGCGGCGGTAGTGCGACATGTGCCAAGAAGGCTCACCCTTTGCTAAATTGTGTATTTAGTGGCAATTAAGGAAATTCAGGGGTTCCAGGGACTAGTGGTAGTTTGTGCTACTTCCGTGCCACCTGCAAATTTTATCTATTTCACCTCCATTCTGATTGTTTTTACCTGTTTTTGTGGTGGAGTAACTCAGTTACTCTCTCCCTCCCTTTGTTAATAACTGTGTGAGTAACTCTGTGTTATGTATTGCTGATCCCGTACTAATTCTGGTGCATTCCTTTGTGGTAAAATCAGGTCGTGCAAACTCGTGGACGTTTGTGATATAAATTGCAATGATTATCCAGGCTGCTATTTGGCAACAGTGCGTAGCGTAGCTCTCCGTGCAGAATGTGAGAGTTGACATGCTGACTGCGCGGTGGTGTATTTAGTGGTGGCAGAGCTCTCCATTTTTTTGCATGAAGTTGTATGCTCAGATACCTCCTCGTTATGTGAGGATACGATTAGGAGATACGATTACGATTACGAGGATACGATTAGGAGATATATTAGGAGGATACGATTAGGTCGTTGGCTAGAGGCGTCTTTAGGTCAGTACCTAAAAACAGTAGTACCATAGGTTAGTACTGGTACCTAGTACCTGTTGTGGACGCCATCAGCCGTCAAAGCTACTCATCGTCTCTCACTGCGATCTCTTGGTCAGTGTAGGTATCCCTGCACAGCTGCCTTATGGCGCCGCGGTCAGTGTCCTGCACAGCTGCCTTATGGCGCCACGGTCAGTGTAGGTGTCCCTGCACAGCTGCTGTATGACGCCGCGGTCAATATAGGCATCCCTGTACAGCTGCGTTATGGCGACGCGGTCAGTGTAGGTATCCCTCCACAGCTGCCCTAGGCGTCAGCTAGGCTACCTGCAATAGTTACTTGTTGATACAAATGTCACTTGTGGATTCTTCCTTTACAGTCGTTAGGGATCACTTTCTTTTCGTGGGTTGTTGGGCGTGCAAATTAACAGTATCCTGGTACCTACACAGTGCTACCTTAGTATTGACTTCACTTGCAATGGCGCGTAGGTCAACGAACGCGTTAGAGGATCAAACAAAATGCCTCGGCCTTAGCTATGGGAGCCCCGCCAGTCAGGATATTGACAGCGGTGACGATTTCCACAATGACTCGACTTCCCTCTCTTCATCCCGACAGACATTGACCCCTTGCTCCGTGTAGAGTGGAAACATTGCAATGTGAGCACAAAATGGTGCAGAGGAGGGCACCCGACCAGTCTCCCAGGTTCACCAAGATAAGTAGTGCAAGCTGGGTGAAATCATCTGAGAGTGGGGTAAGTCAAAGCGGTTTAGGCCCAAAATTAAGGAGACATTAACTAGTACTTTGCGATTAACCTAGTACTTCGCGCGAATAACCAATGCAGTTGACGCGCCCTTAAAACTCAATAGCTAATTTAGTGCCTGTGGGTTAATGTCGGGTCATCGCTGTAGCTCAGCGGGCGGTTGCGGACTGGGTCGCGCCAGCTGGCCGGGGCGGGCCTGATTGTCTGGGTGGCATTTTGGAAAAGTTGCATCTCTAGTCCATAACCTCGCAGGGATCGTGGAGCGCGCCAACGCCGCAGGCTGTCGTTATAAACCGATCCGTCGCGTGAAGCTAATTGCTCTACGCCACTGAGGAATGCTGAAGCTGCCTATGTGCGGAGTCCGTTTGACGTCTTGATACGCATAACCCACACCAGCAGGGGGAAGGCTACTTGGGAATGAACGCTCCGCCTGCATTAGCTACCCCTGGTGAGAAAAGTTGATGCGGTGAACAAGGCTCCCGGTAGCTTCTTCTTCGTCTTGTATTTGCGACAACACTATATCCACGTTCGGTCATTCAGCCACTCCCCTTGGAATTGATAGGCCATGGGCTGACCGTTTTGTATGGAACGAGAGCCTGTATCACCATTACGAGTGTGGTTGCAGGCTAAACAAGAACCAACCGATGGAAAGTTGTGTAACTGAGCAGTGAAACTGAAGTTGGTGAACCAGCGAAGTCAGACCTGCCAGTCACGCTTCTGATGGGCTAACTTTTGTACAGCCATCGGTTGCAGTGCCATGCGGTATTCAGCATCAAATGGCACTGTTCTGGAAAAACTTCTGCAGTAATGCCTCCATGTACCCATATTCAAGGTGTTCAACCATGGTGCTCTTGCTAAACCGCAATTTTCCCAATCATTGTCGGTTAAGAGAAAAACTGTACAATCTGAAATTGAAAGAGAAGAGAGCGAACCGTCGTGCTGACAACGGTGTTGTCAATCTGTGACACGTCCTGGAGCACAAACGGGGGCCATTGTGGGACCGGGCTTGTCGGATCTGGGCGAATAAAGCAGACACGGTCATGGAACCAACTGAAAGGTGCGGGTGGAGGTATCGTGCCATCTACAACTTGTCGATCTCAACACCGCCTGAACCATAGCGAACAGACCGGTAAGCGGCCATTGTCACACCGTCTTGAGACATTTGAGTGCAACGTGATGGGGCCCCCAAACTTAAACATGTTCGTCCATGAAAACTGCATCGGTGCACAATGCAGCTTAACGTGATCAGCGGCGGTGGAACTTCGCGTTTGTCATTTTTTCGGCATGAGTTCAAAGATTTTATAAGTAAGCGGCTTTCAACTGGACAGGAGGTACTGTTAAAACGACTTGGTAGTGCTAAGCAACGATCGCGTTGACGGTACCCAGCGTTTCGAGCTGTGTTCATTGTCAGAACTCATCTTGAAGATCAGCACAGGACAGCAGATGGGCGGTAGCATCTTAGCGATGTTATTTTCACAGACGTATGATGGCTTCAGGAAGGGCGATGTAGCGAGTTGTCAGATTAATTTGGTTCAAAGACAGATTATTTGCTGGAGAAGAAGCGATCACTATTTGGCCACAGCACCTCCCCGTCAAAGCAGGCGCCGCACGTGCCCACAAATGCCGCCGAAAATCGAAGCCGTTCCAGGAGGCTGCTGAAAGGCAGCGATTTTGGGTGGCTGTTGGACTCGTCCCCGATGTTTCAGCCTCAGGCGCTTCCATCTTCCAGGCGCTTTCAGCCTCAGGCTTCAGCCATTCCAGAGGGCAGCGCAATGTCCGTGCCTCCCTATTGACGAAATCCGGTGTCAGGCCATTCGTCGACGGGTCAGCATAAGTTTCCTTTTGGGGCACCGTCACCTGCACTTTCGAGAAGCACGGTCCAGGGGGATCATTCAAATGACCCCAATGTCTGCATTTTTAGGGGACGCCAGAATCAGGGACAACAAAACGGCGTGCATTTCAACCCGACAAAATCTTAGGTCAGCCCCTTCGGCGAAGAGATACTAGAATCCTTCATTTCGGGTACCATGGCCTGTATTTTCAAGAGGCACTCAATTCTAGAGAGGCACCAAAGGGCTCCAAAGCCTTCAATTCCAAGCGATGTCAAATTCAGGGATAGCACAATTCCCCCACCCCCAAAAAACAAAATTATTTCACGAGGAACCGAGGGTGTCACCACCCGTGGGACAGAGGCACGTGGCCAACTTTAGATCACTAGGTCCAGAGTGGCCCGAGGGGCCAATAATCAAGGTTCCAACTGGAGGGTGCGATTAAAACTGATTGGCCGCGGGGGGGGGGGGGTATACGAAGAACACCAGTCAGAATGCCTGACCCTAGAAAACCAGTTGGAGGCCTTCTTGTACCGATCTGCTAGAGGCCCTGCATCCCTTGGGACAGTGATGGGACAGTGAGACTATGTTATTCAGCTGACCGAGACCACCAAAAGCGAGCAATCGGTTCGGCGCCGGTCTGTATACTGGGGCCCCTTCCCCAAGTGGGAGCAGTGCCGGGCTCGCAAATATTCATCAGAAACCTCCTGCATTGTTCGGGTCCCTAAAACAGTGGAACCCTGTGCTGAATCGAGGCTCACAGTGCCTTATGTGGACCCTCGTATCGGCCATGGACCCCAAGTCGGGCAGGGGCACACTTGGGGCGCGTTCAGCTGTCAGATTATCTCTGAAAATTATCCGGAACATTGGAAAATATTCTGGAGTAGCGTTCGGCACTGCTGACACGGAAAATTATCCCAGATAATTTTCCGTAGCGTGGGAGAATCCGCATGATCAAGACGGAGAATCTGTTTTCGCTTTGCATTGCTATGACCATTGGCTATGGATGGCGCATGGGAGACTAACTTGGGGAATAATTTCCGGATCGGCCGAATGTAAATGGAGAATCTCTGCGGAGGATTATCGGAGGGATAATTATTCGTTGAATAATTTTCCCTCTGCCGAACGCGCCCTTGCTGAACAGAGACATGTATGTATGCAGATAGTAGTTTGATAAGGGCGGGGAAAGGGGATGCATGCCCCTGAGGCGACTGCGTGCGGGCGCCCCGGATCGGAAATGAATTCGAATTTATTGGGTCGGAATTTATTTCTTAAGAAGTGACATGAATCATGGTCAGAGTTGAGTCAAGTACAGCAACGGGAATCAGCGGCGAGTCGGCCCAAATAAAGTTGAAACAGGTAAACACAAACAGACGAACACAACACAAAAAGACAACGAACGCAAAAGCACACATAAGAACAACACGAGCACAAACACAACACAAAAATTTAAGCGCAAAATGTTCATTCCCTAACAGATCTGCGTTTGCAGAAAATAAAACACCATGCATCGCCTGTTAGTTACAAAGAGGCTTTCATGGCGGCTGTTATATCATAAATGCCGCTTATTGTCTCATGTAATGTCGCCGGGATCAGCGGGATTTCTTCCCGGAACAAGTCATCTACTTGGGCAAGATCAGTACCGACTTCAAATTATGTGTCAATTGAGGACAGCGGGCAATATATCACATGACGTGCTGTTCAGAGTCGGAGTCGGAGTCAGACGAAAGCACTGTGCTTCTGTGGGGTCTTTTTAAGAGCATATCACTAGGAGGGGATGTGGGTCAGTCAAATTTCCCGGTGTTTTCTAGCTACAACGAAATGATCTTCGTAAGAACCAAGTTTACACTCCTGACTGTGGAATAAGGTCGGCCGCAATATGAAGTTGCGCAGCATTTTCACACTGACTCCGTGTTCAAACGAGGGTATGTAACATACTATCTACGAAAATATGCGTCTGTCTGTCTATCTGTCCGTCTGTCTGTCTGTCTGTCTGTCTGTCTGTGTCTGTCTGTCTCTTCGTCGTCTTTTGGGCGTCTTTTACATCTTGACCTTTGCGCACGTTAAACAAAGAGCAGCACGCATGCAAGAGCGTGAGAAGTGCTCATGCGTGCTGACGGCTCGGCACGGGGACTGAACAGTGCCTTGCGCTGACCGTCTAAGGCCCATAAGGTCACCATTAAACGTATACGTTGCGAAAGAACTCGAGCGGTGGTCAAGCCATCGAAAAGGCATTCATCTTGTTGCCTGGGCGACAATGTGGATGGGGATTTCCATTTTTAGGAGGACGCTGATTTACGTAAGTGGCGCCAGTACAAGAAACGAATCGCAGGTCGAGGATGATCCCACCAGAGTTGTATGCGTGGATAACTTTTTCAGCGATGCTTGACGCCATCGGAAATGTCGCATCAGTGGGTATTCGACAAACTGTGATTTGTGAACCAGACGGGGCCTGTGCGGCATCGAAACATTATGACAGTGTTAAAGTGATCCGAAATGCAACGACGGAGGGAGAGACAACATGGCTGGCTTGACCTTTCCGGCATGCAGAAGAAGGCGCGGTGATAAACAACTGATAAATGCGCACGACTTGAACTTTACACGGGTTCATTAGCCCCCCGCATGATAAAAGGTCGGGCTCGTCTTAACTAACGTCGTAACTGTGCATTCCAGCGCTACTGGACCTCACTGCATGACTTTGAAAGTGCTCAAACAATGTTTTGTGGCCATTCAACACGCGCCCTCAGCAAGTGATTATAATTCACGATTGATATTTTTGTGATAATGTTGCTATCATTTTGATTTCCTTATTACAGAACGGCTGCACCAACATAGAATGTATGGCCCAGTACAGAATGCGTGCATCCAACATGACTGGGATCCCTGCTCGAACTGTTTGAAATTCCTGGTCGGGCGTAAGCTGCCGACCAATCTAGGTTTTCACTGAACGGGATTTCGCGGCTTACTGGGGAGGGGACTTCTGCTGTCGTTGCTGCGATTCCCCCTCCAGGCCCTGTGGCTCTGAGTAAGAGTCCATCAGGTTGTAATCTGGTGCAAGCCTGGTACCGGTGCCTTTTTCAATTGGAGAATCAATTGGCGATGCATCAAAAAATTGCGTGTAAGTTCTGAGTGGGAAATGTCGACTGTGGGACGACACTCGGTATTGACTGGGGCGATGAAACGGAACAATATCTGTCGCCATGCTCTCCCTCAATCTCTGCCAGCAACCGCGGGTCAACCAGGCTACGGAGCACTGCACCTTTTTCGGTATGGTTTGAAGGGATATAAGGCTCGGAGAGCCCTGTGCTCAGGCTTAATTTGGAGGCGCGCCTATTTTCGGATGATACGTCCACCTGGCTCGTGTTAAGGACAATGCTTTTTTTAATGGGTGGTGTCAAGAAAGAATCCCTGGCCAAAAACACCATGCGATTCTGGGGACCTTGCCTCAACTGTCACGTGTTTAGCTCAAAAGCGATGTCTAGTGGGCCAAACCACTCTTAAGGACTTGCATAGAATGACAGGCTTTACAACAGTAAGCCACGATTCAAACGAATGCCTACACCGGTCGCGTTATCTTGTTTCACAACTTAAATAGCATGGAGGCTTCCTCTGCGATCCACTAAATTATCTCGAGTTTTGATATTCTAAAATACATTCAACATTTGACAGCATATTTTCATCCCAAAAATACACAAGCAAGTTGGTGCAAATGATCGCCATTGTCACTCCCCGTGAGTAGGGCACTCCACACAGTGTCTCCTCACTTCGCGTGTTTCCCCACGACGTCGGACTGTATCCTCTGTTCGCATTAGAATGTGTTCGTTTTTGTATAGCGCGTGTGCGATTCGTGACGCGGCGCGACGTCGGAGTGCGTCGCCTGTTGGCAGCACCGCTGAGCGCTACGTGCACCGCCGTCGCACCGCGCTGCATTCCTGGCACTCCCCCTCGCACCGGAGTGCATGCCCCGCACCCCCCGCACCGGAGTGCGTGCCCCGCACCCCCACACCGGAGTGCGTACCCCGCACCCCTCGCGCTGGAGTGCGTACCCCGCACCCCCACACCGGAGTGCGTGTCCCGCACCCGCCACTCGTACCGGGTTGCGTGTCCCGCACCTTTCGTTCGCAACTACGTGCGTCTCCGGATTATCCACCATATAACAAGCAGCACGTCACGCCCACTGTTTCAGCCCCTGGCGTTCCTGCCGGAGCGCATCCGCCGTTGGAGCACGAATGCATTCTGCGTTGAGCTCGGAGGAGTGCGGCATCAGCCAACTGCCCGTTGGCTGAACGGGCCCCGAGCAGCGGCGGGGCGCGCCAGCTCCGGCTGGGGCCGCGCGCCAGTGGCGCCGGGCTGCGGCGGCGCGGCTTTGTCCGCCGCGCGCCGGCACCTGCGTGACGTCACGGCTACGGTGGGGGCCGCCGGGGCGCGCCGAGGGGACACGAGCCGTGACCATGAATTAAAGATGAACTCTTGTTTTGCGTTGGCGGCGGAATTAGCCGCACTTGGACCGTGAGGCTGGCCTGGCAGCCGTCCAGGGCGCGTGCATGCGGCCGGCGGCGCCGCGGGCTGTTACCGCGGTGCCCCCTCCCCCACCCCCTCCACCGAGCACCGGCAGTGGACCGCGTCCCGGGCCCCGACCCCGACCCCGGCCTGGTGCCAGTGATAAGCTGGCATCGTGATGAAAGGATTTATTGATGACCGTTATGTGCTTTACGTCTATTACGTGCTGGGCTCGGGAGCAGGTGGGGGAGCGGCTGGGCTCGGGAGCAGGTGGGGGAGCGGCTGGGCTCGGGAGCAGGTGGGGAGCGGTTGGGCTCGGGAGCAGGTGGGGGAGCGGCTGGGGATTGCCAGCTGGGGGCCCATTTGCTTCCAAATTTCAAGCAATAAGCGTATCCATATATAGAACAATTCCGATGACACATCTTGGGGTTTGTGTATATGGGGGCGGGGGGAGGAGCAGGACCGGATGTGGTTTGTACGTCACTGCTTGTCACGTGACATATGATTCATGCTGGACCGTGACATATTTGGAAGGAATATGTTCTCAGCGTCCCCAGTCCGCCAGCGCCAGTCGTGTTATTTTCGTAGCATGCTGTGGGATGTGTGTTACTGCCTTACTCCTAGGTGTGTCTCTGCTCCTTACTGGCGAGCAGTTTGCGCAACCGGATTTCGCGCAACACTGATATTGGCGCCGAGCACAAGAAACTGCGGCTGAGACTCCGACACCCTGCCTCCTCCTTCCGTGCACTCCCCGGCTCAACCATGTTCAATTGTCCTCAATCATTCCATTGGGCTCAATCCCATTCGATCCGATCGCTGCTTAAAATATATTGGAGGCGCTGCCGGCTGGTATCGGCCGCGTGCCGGCCGCGCCCAACGCGCGGGTGCGGCTTGTCGCGCGGCAGCTCCGGGCGGCTCCCGCTGCAGTGACGCCGGCTGCGGCGGAGCCTGCGTCCCCAGCTGCGGCTCCGGAGCCGCAGCTGAACACTGCGGCCCACCACCGCCGGGGCACAGAGCGATGTAGACATGGCCTGGGCTGGTAAGGCCCGATATTGTATTGTTGGGGGGGGGGGGGAAGGGGGTGCAAGGCTTTGGGTAGTTTCTTTCGACGCGTGCGCACAAGCACCATGCTGAAAATAGGAAGCATTGCGTGCCGCATTTGCGCGCGTGACATGCGTGCATAATACCGCTCTCAAACACATGCAGAGGGAGTTTGGCCCATGGATGCGGCAGCTGCTTGCTGTTGTCTTTGCGGAGCGTCCGGATTGTAGACGCGGCACAGACACTGACTCATGTGTCACAAACACCATCGGTACATTTTGCTGGGTCTAGCCAGCTCATGGTGCGTCACTGGAAGAGGTATGTATAAACACATCCTGCTGAGCATGTTTCTACTTCGGTCGCCTGCAAGTGAGTTCCGTGTTTTCATGCTTCTGATGTCACAGCTCCTTGCAGAAGTCACGGACATTGGAGCCATCGTGACGCGTCTGTGGTGAGAGTACAGCCTCATCCGCTCGGCGAGCCGCACTGACTCCTCAGACGGCGCCGCAAACGCCACGCCATCGACACGTGACGGATGGTGACGATACCGTGTTTGAACGGCGATTGACAGGTAAATAACGGTTCTAGTCCTTCCGCTTGCGCAACGGCTACTTTGCGCGCACGTGTGAGGGGTAAGCAATGTGCTGACACCGTGACCGTTGTTCGCAGGGTGGCCGTTTTACAAGTCGGTGCTATCAGTATGCATGGGTCATAATCAAGACATTGTCACGATGCGCACAAGCATGACTCGTCGACATGACAGGCGGACCCGCCATCCACCGCGTCAGCGCATGGCTGTGACATCCGCTGGTGACTTCGAGCCCGGGTCAGGGTGAGGGTCAGGGCCAGGTCAGCGGCCAGCACGTGCCGCCGGGAACAGCCGGCCGGCGGCAGGCTCTGCCGCGGCCCAAGCGGAGCGCTGGAGCACGCTCTGGCCCAGCCCGTGTTCAGCGCAGCCGCTGCCATGGGGCCCCTAGGCAGTATGGTCGGGTGGCTTCTGTGCCAGGCACTTGTGCTAGACAGATGTGCCGGTTGAACTTTCGGTAGTGCCGGTGCGTGCGCCGGTCAGAAATAGGAAGGCACCTCCGCCGACGGTCGGTGGGGACGACCCAGCGTCAGGTAACAGAGCAGTGAGTCGGAGCTCCGCACTCCTCAAGAGCGGAACCAATTACATTTTCCGGCATTGCACATGACAATTGTGCCGGCTTTGACTCCTGGTGGTAGCCAGTTATGAGCCACGCCTCCCCCAGCGATAGACAGCGATACTGCACTAATTAGTAAAGTTTCTAACCAGTAAACCGGTCAACGCAAGTCACTTTGAAATCGACACAAGTAACTCTGATCGTGTCGATGCACCGTCTGATGATGATTAATATGCGTTCGCTCGAAACACGAACTTGGACGGCGCTGGGGAGCACGCGATCAGGCGCGAGGCGCGCCCCAACACCACTGGGTGGGACCGTGCAGCGTAATGTGCCGTTTGATACCTGTGCTTTATTAGATCCTGGAGTCGTAAAGCGGCCCGCAATGGCCCCGCCCGAGGAACCGGCCGCCTGACCAGTACCCATTCGTCGTCTACCAGCCTGTAATGCGATGCTGTTTTTATGGGAAGCCCGTGTGTTGCATGCATAGCATGCGGATGACCGGAGACGTGAGGCTGAGTAATGGCTGACTATGAATCGCACGCGGAGTTATCGGAAGATACGAATCACGTGCCGACCCTGCCACGCGAACCGCGCGTGACGCCCGGCTATCGGCGACGGATCTCCACCGGCCGCGTGAGGTGGCGAGAGACGCTCTCCACCGGCCGCGTGAGGTGGCGATGCGGCGGGAGACGCTCTCCACCTGCCGCGTGAGGTGGCGATGTGGTGGGAGACGCTCTCCACCGGCCGCGTGAGGTGGCGATGCGGCGGGAGACGCTCTCCACCTGCCGCGTGAGGTGGCGATGTGGTGGGAGACGCTCTCCACCGGCCGCGTGAGGTGGCGATGCGGCGGGAGACGCTCTCCACCTGCCGCGTGAGGTGGCGATGTGGTGAGAGACGCTCTCCACCGGACGCGAGAGGTGGCGATGCGGCGGGAGACGCTCTCCACCGGACGCGAGAGGTGGCGATGCGGCGGGAGACGCTCTCAGCCGGTCATAAGTGCCCGCAGGCCGCAGCCCGGCTCTTCCTCATGTCGCGGGGGACTTCCCGAGCGTCCCCCGCGACATGAGGCGACGTCCGGTGGCCTCACCGATCGCTGGAACGCCTTGCTGGGACGCCCGGTGGCCTCACCGGCCGCTGGGACGACGGAGGCCTCAGCGGAGGCCGACCTCGACGGGGGCCGACAGGATGCGCCTCGGCGTGGCTGGATGCCGGAAAGGAGCGTGCGAGGCGGAGATCAGCGGGCGCGAGCGCACGACGGCATCAGGCGCCGGGGCAACGACAGGGCAGAGCGGTGGTGCGCTGCTCCAGCCAAACGCTTTGGGCTCGACCCACTGTGCTCGCCAGAATGCAGCAAAATGGGAAGCATCATGTTTTCCTTGGACGAAGATTGTGCCATGATAACCAACTAGCGAATAAATTGAATGATGTGGCAGAATACACCAAGTGTGACGAATATTTTCAGACCGTATCTCAGCATGCTTCTCAGTAGCTTATGATAACGAATTACACCTAATCACTCTGAGGTTAAATCAGCGACGGCATCTCATGTTTCGATAGCGGCCCGGAATCATCAAACCACTAGGCCACGCTCACCACCGAACCATCAAACCACTAACTAGGCCACGCTCACCACCACGGCACATGCACGAAGCCACATGACGTATGCGCATAATGCTGTATTGTACAAAGTTAAAAAGCACCATAGTCAGCAGTCAGGAGTCCTGTCAAAAGGCCTCAACAACTCTAGAGAACATGTCCAGGCCCAGTGACGCTGACGGCCGAGGTCGGGCCAGTGTGTCAGCCGGCCGTCGGCCACCGGCAGAACCAGGGGAACGCATCGCAGCTCGGGCGGCGCGCCAGGTCGGGACGGGCGGCCCGGCGGGGTGCAGGTAAAACACGGCCAAAACACGATCAAGACGGAAGCAATCCTAAAATGGACGGGGACTGGACGGAAGTGGTTGCGTAAGCGTGCCAAGATCATGGGGTCGTGAGACGAGGCCCACAGGAAACGCAGCGAACACCGACAGCATCACGGCAACGCACAACGCTGGTGGAGAGAGAACTCTCGCTGGACAATGGACGGCACACAGGGTTAAAGACACGTCACACTGTCTTTGTTAATGGAAAACAGCCGATGGGCGCAGTAAACCTACTGCCATATACAAATTATTGGTATAAGACCCCGAACAGAGCATCGGACACACGATGAGTTTCTCCCCCTCCCTCTCTCCCTCGTTTGAAGCTCCGACATTTCCAACATAAGGCACTTCAGTCAGTCATCTAGTGCAGACATAACAGCATTCACACAAATGCTTTGTACCAGCGTGCCTCAGTAAACGTAGAATAATGATGCGCGATGCGACGCGCCGAAACAATCCCAGCGGTGCTCGCAAACCACCCCTAGTCCTGCGCCAGGGCACGTGGCCACGCACACAGGGAGTCAACCAGCCAGCGCAGAACAACCGGCTGCCGCATCTGATCATAACACAACAAACACGACGAGCCCTCAGTGGGAGGCTTGTGGCCGGCCGGCCGCGAGGCGGCTCGACTCGCGCCAGACCGCGGCGCTGGACAACATCCGACACAGCGCGCCTCCTGGCCCGGGCCGCACCCGTCAGCGGCGCCCGCCGCAAACAACACCTCACCGTTATCGCCCAGTCACAGAAGAAACCATCGACTCGGCGCCGCCCGGAGCGCCGGCAAAAACGTCCGCCAGGAATTCCGCCGAGCGCGGGGAAAAAGGACGCGCCGTGCCGCGCCGACCGCCGTTTTTGTCGGCGGCGACGATGACTCGCCGTGGACGCCTTCAACGGGCCGGCGGGCGGAAAAACGTCCGACGATGCGTTGCGCGGCGGGAGGTGGCAGAGACTCGCCGTGACGGGACGGAAATCTCACCAGCACTCTTTCGCGCAGGGCGGGGCCACACGCGGCCTCCAGCCGACCGCTGGAGGGCGCAAAGCCGACCGACAGAGCTCGCGGTGTTGCACCCATCCAATGCAGGGGAGGCAGCGGCGTTCTTGGACGGCATGGACCCCTCGGAGCCGTCGAGACACGGCCTCCGTGACCGGCGGACCCCGGCGTGGCCGGAGCGACCGTCGGGCCGACAGGCAGCAGACGGCCGCGGGCGGCCCGCGCTGACCCGAGCTCGCCACTGGCTTCATGGCCACCCGCTACAGCACCGGCCACGCAGTCCCCCGCTCGCCGGCCGCGGCCGGTCCGACGGCCCAGCATCCCCAAACCCGAGAAGCACACTCTATCGGGCACCGGCGTCCCTTCAATGGCCCACGGCCGGACTCGACGGCGCGCGGCGCTGCACGTCCGCTGCTCAGATGAAGAACTCTCGCATCTTCTGCACTTGCGGCCCCGTCTCTCCCTGCGCCACGGCCTCATCGGCGTCCTCGGCGTCGCTGGCACCGGCGTCCTCGCGTGTCAGGTAGTTGCCCTTGAGCCGTGACGCTCGCCGCGTCAACAGCAAGGCCACCAGCAGGACGGCCAGCAGCAGCGCACACAGCACGCCTGGAAGGACGGACGGAGGGGAGGGGGTCACACAGTGGACAGCAGCAGCGCACGTAGCACGCCTGGGGGAGGGGGAGCGTCACATGAGGGGCAGGAGTCATCTGCGGTGGCCAACACACCCGCAGACCCGAGGACGACCGCCAGAGAACGGAAGCCACCTAATGACGTCATCATGCGCATTCTCGCGCGACGCACACTCGAACACCTCGATGACGAGGGCAGAGGGCGCTTACAACTCGTCTTGTCTAAAAAATATTAATCCCATCATGACATGTTGTATAATGAAAAACTGAAACTGCTAAAGCTACATACGCGTCCAATTAAAGTGGCATCACAACCAAACCCAGAAAAGTTAATCACCCTCAGTTGCTTCGCCGCCGTTGAACAACATTCCATTCTTCAGCCAAGTAGCAATGGTCACTCATGCATAGGGTTTTCTAATTGGACGACCTTTATATTGGACTGTCCACACTGTCCAATCAAAATAATTAGCAATCCAAATATCAAGTCGGGCGTTGCGTCCGGCTGACTCGCGAGGTTATTCTAGAATTTAAGAGCACAGCAGCTGAAAAATAGCAAGCAAAAACTAGCCGCAGAACAATAGCTAGTTCAGAATTGATAAAGCTAAAAAGTCGCTTTGCGCGATTTCAGCAAAACAAGGCTTCACAAGCCGTTCACTGCGAATCCCGTTTGTCCATCTGTGAGCGGGTACGAGCCTGAGAGCGCGGCGCACCGCTGACCGGCGCGGTCAGCGGTGCCTAACCACCACACGCGCTCGAGCGCCGGCTCGGAAGACTAGGGGGGGGGGGGGGGACTGCGGGGCGATCGGCTGCGCACAGCACGCGCCGCGCGTCTTCAGCCAAACATGTGCAGAATTCACGCCATGAAGGGTACAGACAAAATAGTGTCACTGGTCTTACGCCAGATGACAGCATGGGCCCCCTTGCAGGACGCTGTTGTGGTCGGCAGCCTCTGCGGTCACCGTGACCCACGGGTGCGTGCAAATATTTGGACTCTGGGTGCGCCGAGTGACGGAAGCAGTGAGCTAGCTGACGGCTCTTTGGTGAGTGAATCGAATGTTAACGGGACTGAACGCCCGTGCCTAGTCCAGGGTGTTCCGTACCTGAATACTCGTGTGGTGCATGTGCTCAACTCTTTCCCTGTGACCTGAACGCAGACAATCACACTATGCGGTTTGGTGCGGTGATGGGCTAGGAGCTACGGACGGTTTGGCGATCGGTTTCCATCGAATCCAGCCGGTAAAGGGCTGTACCTCGCACGCGGGGCGTCACCACATATTGGCACCCTCCGCCAATGTCGCCATCCCACCGCTGACAGGACGGCGGAACTTGGTGGGCGGCAGTGTGACATACGTGCTGGTCGACGAACATCTGTTTAGTCACTTGATAGCCTCAAGCTATGGTGGTACCAACCAGTTCCCCCACCAACTCCCTCTTCACCGAGCGGGCAGACGCCGCTGGGCCTCGTCACGGCTCACACAGCGGGGACCCCCCTCCCCTACCACCACTGGCAGGCCCGGCGTACCCGCCAGCACGGCGAAGTTGATGTCGTTGTAGAGTGAGCTGACGATGCTCTCGTCGACCTCTGGCAGCGGCCGCTGCTCGGGCACCTCCTCCGGGTGCCGCAGCGGCTGGATGCCGCAGTAGTCCTCGTGGATCTTGGCTGGCGTCAGAGGCGGCCATCAGCCGGGCGTGGGGGCGGGGGTGAGGGCGCAAGGGCACAGCGATGGGGCGGCGGGGGCGCCCGGCTGGGGTGCACTGCGAATCCGTGGCGAAACACGGGCGCATGCCACGCCTCCGTCGGTTCACTCCGAGCGTGTGAATGAAGCGGGCGAAACGGAAGGAACGATGGCGTAGATCGCAAAAGGCTCAGTGGCCAAGGCAGTGATTGCAAACGCCGTTACAAAACTGGGATAGCTTATTTGGAGCTTAATCCATGCTCAGTTGAAACCCAGCCTAGACTGATCAATGACTAACAACTGGTCCGTCGCGCATAAACCGACGCTAATTCTTCACCCAATGAGCACAAAGATCTAGCACATCGACAATACCATCGATACGACAGGTCTGGCATCACCGACAACACAGGAGTCGCCCCATGATGTCGCAGGCTTCGAGCGTTCAAGACGCCGTCTCACTCACGTGAGCTGCCCATGATGTTGGTCGGCCGGTTCTCCTGGAACATGAGCTTCAGCGGGTAGATGTCGTCGAACTCGACGCGGCTGATGCAACCGACGAAGCCCTCCAGCATGCTCTCGTTCTTGCCAATGTACAGGTACTGGATGTTGTTGAACTGCACGTCCGCCGACGGGTTGACGGCGAACGACTCCTCGTACGGCGGGTAGTTGTCCACCTGTGGCGGCGGTGGCGGCGCGGCGTCACGCTCACTCCGCCGGGCCCGAGGGCTCAGCACGGCGGACAGCCGCGGACACCGCCACCGAACGTGTACGATTGCGTCGGAAATGTCCGCCAGCGAGCCGGTCTGGGGCACACTGCCTGTGATGATCAGAGCCTGTCCTACAAACACTGCCTGTGATGACCAGCGCTTGTCCTACAAACACTGCCTGTGATTCTCAGCGCTTGTCCTACAAACACTGCCTGTGATTATCAGCGCTTGTCCTACAAACACTGCCTGTGATGATCAGCGCTTGTCCTGCAACCACTGCCTGTGATGATCAGCGCTCGTCCTACAAACACTGCCCGTGATGATCAGCGTTTGCCCTACAAACACAACAGCGGAACTCCACCGCGTGTACGCGACTGCACCACAAGGAGACCGAAACTCAAGAGGCGTCCGTTACCATGTACACATACTCTTCAGCAATAAAGCCTCTCTGCATGTAACTGATCGCACCAACAGAATATCCGCACACAAACGACACCTGCTAGCTGCTGGTGGGACACACTGCTGCACGGAACTCGTGCACCCGTCAGCGTCAACATAATACGTGCGACGTAGCCCCAGGTGTGGCGGCGGCTAACGCAACCCATACAGGTCAGCCTGTCGTTCAAACCATCGCCCATGCAACTACGACCACACCAAACCACCATCCGCACGACTGCACTCAGAGCAGACCACCACCCGCACGACTGCACTCGGAGTAAACCACCGTCCGCACGACTGCACTCAGAGCAGACCACCACCCGCACGACTGCACTCGGAGTAAACCACCGTCCGCACGACTGCACTCAGAGCAGACCACCACCCGCACGACTGCACTCGGAGTAAACCACCGTCCGCACGACTGCACTCAGAGCAGACCACCACTCACGCGTCTGCACTCAGAGCAGACCCACCACCTGTGCGACTGCACTCAGCAGACCATCACCCGTGCGTCTGTACTCAGAGCAGACCATCACCCACGCGTCTGCACCCAGAGTAGACCACCACCCACGCGCTTGCACTCAGAGCAGACCCACCACCCGTGCGACTGCACTCAGAGCAGACCATCACCCGTGCGTCTGCACTCAGAGCGGACCGCCACCCGCGCGGCTGTCGTCACACCTGACCACGGACCGTGCCTCTGTAGCCAGACCAGACCACGATTACCGCGTCTCCCTCACGATCGGCGCCGACGAGTGGCCTGTCCGTGACCGGCGCGCACCTGTATCTGGAGCGCCGAGGCGCCGTTCCTGTTCAGCCGGCGCACGCGCACATCGTGGAACTGGCCCTCGTTGAAGATGCGGTCCGGGTAGACGACATCCCGCCGCTCGAAGCCGAAGTCGAACACCACTCGGATGTGGCCTGGCGGGCAGAGAGGAGAGTGAGGCTGCAGCGGCAGTGGTGGGATGTGGTCTGGCGGGCAGACAGGAGAGTGAGACAAGCGACAGCGGCGCCGGTAAGATGTGGCCTGGCGGGCAGAAAGGAGAGTGAAGCCAGCGACAGCGGCGCCGGTAAGATGTGGCCTGGCGGGCAGAAAGGAGAGTGAGACAAGCGACAGCGGCGCCGGTAAGATGTGGCCTGGCGGGCAGAAAGGAGGGTGAGGTGGCAGTGGCGCTGGTGAGATGTGGTCTGGCGCGCAGAGAGGAGGGCGAGGCCAGCGACAGCGGCGCCGGAGAGATGTGATCTGGCGCGCAGAGAGGAGGGCGAGGCCAGCGACAGCGGCGCCGGTAAGATGTGGCCTGGCGCGCGGAGAGGAGGGCGAGGCCAGCGACAGCGGCGCCGGTGAGATGTGGCCTGGCGGTTGGAGGCCGGGCGAGCAACTGATGTGGTTGGGAGAGGAGTCTGCCAACCGACGGATGGCTGTGGTGAGATCGAGCGAACGATAACAAATAAGTCTGCAGGGGCTGCACATGGAATGCAGGAAGTGCACATAGTCTGCATGGTCTGCACATAGTCTGCATGGTCTGCACACAGTCTGTGGGGACCGCACACAGTCTACAGAGACTGCCAATGGTCTATAAGGGCTGTACATAGTCTGCAGGGACTGCACATAGTCTGCATGGTCTGCACACAGTCTGCAGGGATTGCACATAGTCTGCAAAGACCGTAAACAGCTCGGGACCGCGTACTGAGCAGCTCGCAACATAAAAACAGAATCCTGCAGCTATGACGCTCACTGTCGCCCAATGGCTCATTGAACGCGTGCAATAACTGCAACACCGAGTACATCAACAGAGGACGTAAGCGTTGGGACCCGCGTGAGTCCGAGTGGCCAGCGCGCGGGCCCGGTCACCGCCGACTGACCGCTGTTGGAGACCATGATGGTCATGTACTCCTTGCTGATGTCGGAGTGGAGGCCGAGCAGGAAGCCGGACGGGCTGGTGGTGGTGAAGCCCACGCGGATGCTCTCGGAGATGGTGGTCTTGTAGCTTCCCTCTAGCTCGTACTTGATCATGTAGTCGCGGTTCAGACTGACACCGATCTCTGCCGACGCCGGCAATGACGTCATGTCGGAACAGAACCGGACCAGCAGGCGCCGTGTCAAAGCCCGACAGGTCACAAGGTCAACTCCGACGGCACGGATAGCAACATTGCGCCGGACAAACATGGCCGACAAAACTGTCACTGTTGGCGTGGATCAGGAGTCATGTCAGAACGGCAAGGGTCAAAGTAATGAAGTTATCCCCGTTCAAATGAACAACACGCACGCACGCGCGCAGAGCATCCCCTCTGCCGACATAGCTCAACAACCAGCATCAGCAAGACACGAATCTGCCATCGCCCCGCCGGACACGACCCCACCAGGGGAATCACCGTGACCTGCGATCCGTCCCACACCGGCCGGCGGTCCGCGGTGGGCAGGGCGCACCGCGGGCGGAGCCCCGACACAGGCGGCCAGCGCCGGCACCCACCGTCGGCGCAGATCGGGCCCTTGAAGGCCGTCCAGCGGCAGTTGCACGTGTAGTCGGAGTAGCCCTCGACGCAGGTGCCGTTGTTGAGGCAGGGCGCGCTGGCGCACTTGCCCTGGCAGCCGGCCGACAGGCCGTACAGCGGGCCGCCGTGCCAGCCGTGCTCGGCCAGGTACTTGATGTTCTGCAGCTGGCCGTTCACCATCAGCGCGCGCATGCAGCCAACGAAGCCGTTCCGGTAATTGGTGTTGGCGCCTGCGAAGGCAGGCCGGAGGCGCGGTGGCGTCATGGAGCGCTAACTCCCTGGCGGACAGCGCGGGTCGCGGGGCCCAGATGCCGTCAGCGGCCTCCGCGGTGTCAGCACGAGCCAGCACGGGCTCTCAGCATCTGCTGTGCTGGGAGACCGAAGGCCAGCGCTTACCCCAGCTATGACCCGACACATATCGATCCCTAGTTCTGACCTAGTGAGCAACGACCCCCAGTTCTAGCCTGATAAGTGTGCTCCCCCCTCCAGTTCTGACCAAGTAATCACGGAGCCCCAATTCTGAACCGATCAGTATGCCCCCTCCAGTTCTGACACGGCACGTACCGACCACTAGCTTTGACGTGAAGCGCATGGAGCGCACGGGCCCGGCCGGCTCGGCCACCTCGCGTGCGATGGCGTTGTCGAGCAGCAGGCGGCCCTGCTTGCGGTTGCGCTCGATCAGCACTGTGTGCCAGCTGTCATCGTTCAGGCGGCTGCTGACCCCGACCGAGACGCTGAGCGGCACTCCGCCCACCCCGTACTTCAGCTGGATCACGTTGCCGCCTGGGTCACATCGCGGCACACGATCAGGCGAGCCTAGTACGACACGGGGTCGCTCAAATCGCTCATGCACAGCTGACACGAGTCTCATTTGAAGCCCTATCGACACGGCCCGCCGGACACAAAATGAAACCAACGCTGATCATTTCGTATGCATTAGTACTTCCGAGCCCAAGCCACCTAATGTGGGCAATGATGGCCCGACTATTGAATCACCAATAGTTCACATTCCTGCGCCTTTTCTACATCGCTCCTCGTCGTTGTACGCCGCTGCATTTCTGATGCCAATGACATCAAACACAAAGTCAGTGCTTACCCTCAATAGAGACCTTCAAAAAGTCCTGGGGGCCCTCGATGTGGAAGAAGGTGCCGGACTCTTTGGCGGTCTTGAACTCGAAGTAGATGTCGCCGCTGAAGCCCATGTCGATGGACGGCAGGTCGATGATGGCGTCCGCGATCCGGAACGTCACCGTGTTATCGAAGATGGCTGCGGCGAGCGTAATGCCGTCAGCTCCACACCGCCTCCGCGGCTTCACAGCCGAGCACACAGGCAAGCGAGCCGACGTGCCGCGTAGCGATCCCGGCGAAATTTGGGCTCCACTGACCGTCACCCTCGCAGCCCGAGGTTTGAGCTACACTGACCGTCAGCCCCGCAGCCCGGGGTTTGAGCCCCACTGACCGTCACCCTCGAGGCCCGGGGTTTGAGCTCCACTGACCGTCACCCCCGCAGCCCGGGGTTTGAGCTCCACTGACCGTCAGCCCCGCAGCCCGGGGTTTGAGTTCCACTGACCGTCACCCTCGCAGACCAGGCTGCCCAGCCGGAAGATGCCGCGCTTCGAGTCGCCCGGTGAGCCCGTGTCGCCGAAGCGCAGCTGCCGCACGGGCAGATGCTCCTTGAACATCAGGTCGCCGCCGTCCGACGTCTCGGCGGCCCGGCCTGGCGAAGACGCGACACGTCACAGCACGCCAGGGTGGCACGGTCCGACACAAGGCGGTCGACCCCGACAGACCAGGGCGGCCCGACCTCGACAGAGCAGGGCGCCCAAACCACGCCAGAACACGGCGGCCAGACCACGTCAGAGCAGGGCGCCCACACCACGCCAGAACACAGCGGCCAGACCACGCCAGAACAGGGCGGTCAGACCACGCCAGAACAGGGCGATCAGACCACGCCAGAACAGGGCGGCCAGGCCACGCCAGAACACAGCGGCCAGACCACGCCAGAACAGGGCGGTCAGACCACGCCAGGACAGGGCGGTCAGACCACGCCAGAACAGGGCGGCCAGACCACGCCAGAACAGGGCGGTCAGACCACGCCAGAACAGGGCGGTCAGACCACGCCAGGACAGGGCGGTCAGACCACGCCAGAACACGGCGGCCAGACCACGCCAGAACAGGGCGGCCAGACCACGCCAGAACACGGCGGCCAGACCACGCCAGAACAGGGCGGCCAGACCACGCCAGAACACGGCGGCCAGACCAGCACGCCCCTGATGATGCGGGATATTATCGTCAGAGACAAGAACGCTTCCACGACCGGTTCCCCCATGATCGCCACGTGGTCAATACATTAACGCAAACCCGCAGATAGGACTACACCGTGCTGTGAAATCGTGTAACTGAACGCCTCATGGCCAGCCGACCACTCTACACCCAGCCGGCTGTACACGGGGTCGACAGATCGGAGCGCGCGCGCGGCGGCGGCGGGCGGCACCCACCGGAGTCACAGTTGCAGTGCTTGGTGCGGTCGACGCAGGTTTTGAGGATGCCGCACTGGCACTTGCGGCTGCCCGGCTGCGAGCCGCCCCAGTAGTCCATGACCTCGTTGTGGCGCGACACCCACCACGAGTACGGCTCGAACAGCTCGTCCTGGCGGACGGGTGTGTTGAGCAGGCGCGAGCGGCGGCACGCGTAGAACAGCTCCTGCCGGCACCTCAGCGAGCCGTTCACCAGCCGCTCCACCTGCCGGGGGCGGAACACGGCGTCAGAGAGGGCGCTGCGTCGACAGCACGGACCGAGGACCGACCGGCGTCGGTGGGTACGGACAGAGGACCGACCGGTGTCGGTGGGTACGGACAGAGGACCGACCGGCGTCAGTGGGTACGGACAGGGGACCGACCGGCGTCGGTGGGTACGAACAGATCACCGACCGCCGTCGGTGGGTACGGACAGAGCATCGACCGGCGTCGGTGGGTACGGACAGAGGAACGACCGCCGTCGGTGGGTACGAACAGAGCACCGACCGGCGTCGGTGGGTACGGACAGAGCACCGACCGGCGTCAGCGAGTACGGAGCGGGTACCCACCGGCGTTAGTGGGTACGGACCGAGAACCGAGGACCAAGTACCCACCGGCATCAGTGGGGCAGGACGAGTCAGCAGCACGGCCTGCGCCAAAAACTGGCCGCATTAGCATCTGAAGAAGCCACATCCCCGCCCCTGCGCGTCAAATACATCAGCACGTGAACCGGACGTGAACGCGAGGTCCCGCGGTCACGACACGACACGGGCCGGCAACCCCTCACCTGGCGCATGTCCGCCTCGTACGTCACGTCCTGCACGAAGCTGCCGCGCCGCTCGAAGCCGTCCACCAGCTGATCACCGCGCACGTCGTGCTCGAGATGTGTCTCCATCTGGCCCTCGGGCGTGCGCACGCACGTCACAGGGAACGCCGGCAGCGGGCCGGAACCGTCCACGTCGATCTTCACGCGCGACCGCCGCTCTGACCGGCTGATGAGGAAGTACTGCGCGCACGACAGCGGGTTTGTCGCTGCCGAGACGGAGACGGGGGTGTGAGTGGCGCGACAGAGCGGGCGCGGCGGGTCGTGACCCATTCCAATGAAAACTGGATCTCGTTGAGGAATTTACGACGCGGTGCACTTCACAGGCAAGCGAGCGTATTCACGGGTCACCGGCAAGCTCTGAACGGCGGGAAGCAGCGCG
The DNA here is from genome assembly GCF_011947565.3 of Pollicipes pollicipes. NCBI lineage: Eukaryota > Metazoa > Arthropoda > Thecostraca > Pollicipedomorpha > Pollicipedidae > Pollicipes > Pollicipes pollicipes. Next base: position 37,300,623 of record NW_023597054.1, on the reverse strand, counting down.
CCGGCGTCCGCGAGAGGGCGTCGCTGACGCCACCGACGCGGCTGGTCGGGCACTGGCACGCACACAAAGCGCAGGCCAGCCACAGCCTAGCAAGGACGGATGCCCTTCAAGATTCTAAGGAGCGTGCAGCTCCTTAGAATCTTGGCTCTGTGACCCACTGGCGCCGAACGCCCTCCCAGATTTGCTAGCGGCGCCCTGCCGCACCGACCGAGCAGCTGGCGGCGCTGGCGACCGCACTCACTGGCGTGACAGACGGCTCCGGCGTAACCCGTGCCGCGGCAGTCGCACGAGAACTCGACCGAGCTCTGCCTGCACACGCCGCCGTGCTCGCACGGGTTCGGGTTGCACCGGTCCTCCATGTCGCACGCGTCGATCAGCAGGTAGCGGGCGTTGAACTTGTTCTGTGGTCACAGGCGGCACCCCGTTACGTCCGGGGTGGGTTAAGGGTGGGGGTGGGGGTTGGAGGGGGAAGCCGGATTCCTGGATCCGAATGTTTTACTCATACGTGATCACGTAAGTCAGTGCCTACAGGAAAACAAAGTACTCAACATTTTACTGAAAAGTTTGTCCGTCAAAACTGAGAGGCCGCCAAACGGAAAAAACACGCCATGCGCTACAGTTTGTACGTGTCAGGTGAACGGCGGCGCGTGCGGTCGGTTACGGCCCGTCCGCGTCACCGGCCGTCCCACGGCCCGCCCGCGTTACCTGTGGTCCCATAGCCCGCCCGCGTTACCTGTGGTCCCACGGCCCGCCCGCGTTACCTGTGGTCCCACGGCCCATCCACGTTACCTGTGGTCCCACGGCCCATCCACGTTACCTGTGGTCCCATAGCCCGCCCGCGTTACCTGTGGTCCCATAGCCCGCCCGCGTTACCTGTGGTCCCACGGCCCATCCACGTTACCTGTGGTCCCACGGCCCGCCCGCGTTACCTGTGGTCCCACGGCCCGCCCGCGTTACCTGTGGTCCCACGGCCCATCCACGTTACCTGTGGTCCCACGGCCCGTCCAAGTTACCCGCGATCCCATGGCCCGCCCACGTCACCGGCGGTCCCACGACCCGCCCACGTTACCTGTGGTCCCACGGCCCGTCCACGTTACCTGTGGTCCCACGGCCCGTCCACGTTACCTGTGGTCCCACGGCCCATCCACGTTACCTGTGGTCCCACGGCCCGTCCAAGTTACCCGCGATCCCATGGCCCGCCCACGTCACCGGCGGTCCCACGACCCGCCCACGTTACCTGTGGTCTCAGGGCCCGTCCACGTTACCTGTGGCTCGACGGCCCGTCCACGTTACCTGTGCTCCCACGGCCCGTCCACGTTACCTGTGCTCCCACGGCCCGTCCACGTTACCTGTGGCCCCACGGCCCATTCACGTTACCTGTGGTCCCACGGCCCATCCAAGTTACCTGCGGTCCCACGGCCCATCCACGTTACCTGCGGTCCCACGGCCCGTCCAGGTTACCTGTGGTCCCAGGGCGAGTGGGCTGTGCTGGCCACCGCCAGCCGAGAACCTCCTCATGCAGCCCAGGAAGCCCAGATTCTCCGCTCCAGACAAGCCACCTGTCCAACAGACCAACAGTCTCCAGACCCAACAAGACGACTCAGACTGCTGATTAATACAAACACGGCCTTTCCACGTCCCACTCGACTGGACAATCAGCCAGGCACAGGCTCGCGGCCGCCAGACCACGCACTCCTCTGTTCGCGCACCTGTCACGGCTAGAACAGCCCGGCCGGACGAGACGGCACCGACGGCGGCCCGCGCACACGGCAGACCACCGCGCCGGCGCGCGACCGACAGCACCGCCGCCGCCCCGCGGGCCGCCGGCGTGGCGCGAGGCGGCGGCCGCTCCGAGCGCCACTCACCGCCGAACAGGTACTCGACGCCCGAGGTGAACCGCATCAGCCGGCGCGTGTACATGGGGTAGCCGTCGATGACGGTGACGGCGCTGTTCTCGGCCAGCGCCACGGTGACCGCGTGCCAGCTGCCGTCGTTGTAGAGGCCCTCGAACGGGTCGAGCACCACCGGCTGCTTCAGACCGTCCGTCAGGATGGCCACGTTGAAGCGACCCTTCTGCAGGTACACCTGCCGCCGCGGAGAGTCGTCTCAAGAGCGAATCACCGCACCACACGGCACACGGTGCAGCCGTGCTCAGAAGCCAGGCCAGTCACGTGGGCGGCGTTACTACGCGTTTGGCATCACTCTGCTCGTCGAGCGTCGACATCAGATGTGCCTCCGGCCGATCGGTGCGACGGTGCCGGAACTCCGGCCGGCAGCCCGACTCGAGCCCCGCCACTCTCCGCATCAAGCGGCGAGGAGGGAACTCTCCCCCCGCTGTGCTACCCGCCCCAGAGCCGGCCGAGCGGGCTGCTGGCGGACACGCAGGCCGACCATCAGCCCGCTGTGCTACCCCGCCCCAGAGCCGGCCGAGCGGGCTGCTGGCGGACACGCAGGCCGACCATCAGCCCGCTGTGCTACCCCGCCCCAGAGCCGGCCGAGCGGGCTGCTGGCGGACACGTAGGCCGACCATCAGCCCCGCTGTGCTACCCCGCCCCAGAGCCGGCCGAGCAGGCTGCTGGCGGACACGCAGGCCGACCATCAGCCCCGCTGTGCTACCCGCCCCAGAGCCGGCCGAGCGGGCTGCTGGCGGACACGTAGGCCGACCATCAGCCCCGCTGTGCTACCCGCCCCAGAGCCGGCCGAGCAGGCTGCTGGCGGACACGCGGGCCGACCATCAGTCGGGACCTGAATGTACGCATGCCACAGGAAGAGAAGTGAACATGACGGAAAACGGAGAAACATAAAGCCTGCGCTTAACATCTGCCTGCTACCTGAAACGCTCAAAGGCTGGGACTGGCTGGCAACTGCTAAGACCCAGTGCTTGCCAACCAGTGCCAGCACGTGCCATACTAGATACTGGGGCGATTAGAAGGCAATATCCACTGTACAGCATACCAGTCACGTCTTCAGGAAAGTCAACAGCTGCAAGTGATCAGAGAACGAGTAAATGCGCGTACATCGTAAGATTATTACCTTCACGTATCCAGAGCTAAGAAACTTGTGGAAGGCCATGACGCCGTCTTCCTCATACGTGCGGAACCCAAACGAAATGTTCAGCTGCGTCTGACCCTCGTTTCCGTCGACCTTGATATAGGCCGACCGATCCTTGAAGGTCATCGGCACTGTGTGCACCGCCTGCGGAAGGGGGGGAGAGGTCAGCCGATCATCGGACGGGGGTCAATAGAGCACGGCTCGATACTGCGTGGAGCGGCCGGACGGTGGCGGACCGGCGGGCGCATGGCCGGTGCCGACGCCGCAGCACGTCATCACAATGCCGGCTTAGCGAGCAACAGCCGCCGATCAACATGGAGTCACCTGATCAATTTATTAATACCCTTATAAGCCTGCCTTGACTTAAGAAGCCATCTTGAACTATGTGTTTGGAGCCTAGCAACGGTAGCTAAGCAATGCTAAACTGTGGAAGATGAAGGCAACAACTGGAACAAGTGAAACAAATCGCGAACACAATATTTCTACAGCAACACTTATGGTGTTGACAAGAAGCCAATAAGTGTCACAAGCAAATATAATGAGAATACTGGCCGATCCGTGCAAGCCCTTGTGGCCCAGACCGGACGGCGAGCCAGCTAAGCGCACCGGGCAGTTGTACTCCCCGCCGAAGCTGCTGTAGTCCTGATTGCCGTCACGCAGCTCGGCGATAAAGTTTGAGTTGTTCAGGTAGAAATTCTCAATGCAGCCGGAGAAGTTGCTGTACACCACGACGCCTTCTTTGATGTACGGCACGCCGCCGAGGTAGAGCTGGAACCCGATCACAGATCAGGAAACGAACCGGCACGAAACGGAAGCCCGCGTATCGTGACGAAACAGCAACTGCCATCGCAAGAACCCCGCCCCCCCCCCCCCCCCCCCCTGAGAGGCTACCGCCGTCGCAGGAGAGACTCCTAGGCCAACACCTGCATATTCCACGTGGTATCAGCACCACCAGAAAACCATCGTCTGCGGCCAACGGTGCCGTCGGACGGTGAGCGCCACCGCCGGAGCGCCGCCGCCGGCCGCCGCGCGCACCTGGCTGGTCAGGTCGAGCCGTCGGAAGTCGCCGCTGACCTCCGTGCTGACTCGGACCCGGTCCACGGTGAGACTGAGCGCGCGCTCACGCCGCTCAATGGCCACGTCATGCCACAGGTGATCATCGAGCAGCGAGCCGACCGACAGACTGGTCAGCTGACCAGAGCCTGCGGGGGGGGGGAGAGGGCTGGTCAGTGGGCTGGACCCTGCCAGGGGGAGGAGTTGGTCAGCTGACCGGAGCCTACCGGGGGGGGGGGGGGGGGGAGCTGGTCAGTGAGCCTGGAGAGGGGGGGAGCTGATGACGCTGGCCCAGCAGGGACATAGCACCTCAGGTATCGCTGAACATATTCGGCTCAGCTGGCAATCGTCCCGCAGCCGACAAATGCATACGCCTACCATGTCGACCCACCGTCGTACAAAGGAGTATTGTTGTCACGTAACCATCCCACGAAGCTGCCCCAGCCCACAGGACAAGACCACACCCCAGAAAGTGAAAGTGCGGAGAGCGGAGAGACAGACAGAGAGACGGAGAGACAGAGACAGAGACAGAGACAGAGACAGAGACAGAGACAGAGACAGAGACAGAGACAGACACAGAGACAGAGACAGAGACAGAGACAGAGACAGAGACAGAGACAGAGACAGAGACAGAGACAGAGACAGAGACAGAGACAGAGACAGAGACAGAGACAGAGACAGAGACAGAGACAGAGACAGAGACAGAGACAGAGACAGAGACAGAGACAGAGACAGAGACAGAGACAGAGACAGAGACAGAGACAGAGACAGAGACAGAGACAGAGACAGAGACAGAGACAGAGACAGAGACAGAGACAGAGACAGAGACAGAGACAGAGACAGAGACAGAGACAGAGACAGAGACAGAGACAGAGACAGAGACAGAGAGAGAGAGAGAGAGAGAGAGAGAGAGAGAGAGAGAGAGAGAGAGAGAGAGAGAGAGAGAGAGAGAGAGAGAGAGAGAGAGAGAGAGAGAGAGAGAGAGAGAGAGAGAGAGAGAGAGAGAGAGAGAGAGAGAGAGACGGTCCGCACAGCGCAGTGCAGAGCACAGCCGGCGGTCGTACCCAGATCTATCTGCAGGCGCAGCTTGTTCTCCACCAACTGGAGCGCGAGCAAGTCACCCTGGGCTCCGTGGCTGTACAGCATGACGCCGTTGGGCTGGGCTGTCCGGAACCTGGCGGCCAGCAGAGCCGCGGCCCGTCTCAGTTGCCGGCTTAAAACGCCGGCCGACGCGCGGGGTGACGACGACAAAGGCAGACAGACACCGGCGTGGCTCCAGGGCTTCCGCCGTGATCCGCGACGGCTTATTATGTGACGCTCACACCAAACGGAGAGCGCCGACATACACACACCAGCAGCGGTCGCCACAGCACACGTTATTTTGTGCTGAGCAGCATAGCTCATCCGGCCACCCCAAACGGTTGCAACGGTTGGCTCACATATCATACCCCACATTTCCTGCTTTCGGTTACCTGAATTGGATTCTGTCGTACATGGAGTGCACTTGGTGTACAGTGAGATTCTTCTCTACGAACGCGTTGCCGTTGAAGGACATAGTGACGGCGTCTGCGGCAAGAGCTCTCAAATCACCAGCAACACAGAAAAACGTCCGCTTCCACGGAGCCCATACCGACACCAGAGCATGTCGCTCAGTCGCCCTGGTCAATTTGCACCGGAGGATGGCACACCGGCAATCAGGAAGGCGTTCCAAATACTATCCCTTCAGACACACTGTAACAGAACTAAACGCAGGGTGTGTATCAATCTGCTTCATATCTTACCGTATATTGCATCATGACAAATTTTGTTACGTTCCCAACGTACGTTTTCTCCTGCGAATAACCGCCTAAAGTACCCGTTACACAATATACCCCTGGCAACAGTAGTCACCACTGGCCGCGTGTCGCCAGTGGTGCTTCTCTAACATGAAGTGAATGGCAGCGCGGCCGGCTGCTTACTGTATGTGCAGCCGTACAGCTCCAGCCGGAGCGACATGCGCTCCTCCCAGCTGGTGGGGCGCAGCCGGACGAACCGGGCCACCACGGCTGTCTCCAGCCGGTTGGAGGCCACCGAGTCGCCGTCGCTGTTCCCCCGGAACTCCTGCGGCGCGGTCGGGCCGTGGCTCAGGGGCCTGGCGCCGCTGACGGCAGGCGACCGCCGCCGGCCTCGCCCCGGCGGGGCCGGGATCACGGCCACCCGACACACGCAAGGGGACGAGCCACCCTCGTGGACACTTCACATGTGAGGGAAGCCAGAGAGCGGTGGGACGGCTAGGGGGAAGGCGTGGTGCGAGACGCCATTGGCTCCTGACCGGACGCCAACTGTAATGCATGTGATATCCAAGGATAATGAACCCTCACACTGACGTTTTTAGAAGAAAAAACACCAGACATGCCGCAGTCCACATGCCAAAACGTAACGCATCGAAAGCATCAGCCACGATACAAGTGTCCTTTTCATCGCAGGCGGCCCGATATCGGACATCATATGATAACGGACGTGAAATACGACAAATACTACGCGCGAGTCGTGCGGGATGTCAGCGAATGGAGACAAGCAGTCGGTGAGCGCACACAATGGGTGGACTCGTCGGCAGCGGCGCCGGCCGTCCTGCGCTACATCTTCGCCGGGCGGCTGGCACGCTCGCTGGGGGAGATTGGAACACACGCGCGGGCAGCCGATTCGTGGAGTTACAGGGTATGACAATGCCGCTGCGTGGTGGTGTGGTGTGACGCCGTCGCTGGGCCAGTCAGCTGTTTAACTCAAGGGCTGGGGAGAAGCACACAACAGTTCGAGCCACTTAGTTGGCTAGTTCCGCACCGGCTCAGTAACAACGTAAGTGTGTTGCTACTGAGCTCTGAAAGAGGGTCCGCCCATTCCCAGCAAACAGTTCATGCAAAAGCACTGATTCAAAGCAAACACTGGCGGCAAATTTCGGCGCCAACAAAATGGCCCCGCGGCACGCTGTCTGCATACCAGCTACGGATCTACAGATATCACAAAACTGAGCGCTCGCGCACACAGCTGCAGACAAAAAAGCACAAGGTAACCGGGTATGAACAGCAAGACAAAAGCTGCACAGAATACCAGCCAGAACTACAACGGCAACGCAGCCTATTTCCATAGGTTTGCAGGCCAGGCTATTTGCATTGCATGGGCTATTTGTTAGGTGTTGCAGATGTTGCAGGCCCCACCTGTCGCCAGGCGGGGGCTGCCGCCGGCGGCACCCCGGCTGGTCACGGCGCGCCGCCGTGCACACATCGGCCCACCGATACCACAGCTGCAGAGGACCGGTCCAGGCACGATGCCGTCAGGCGCTGCACTTGCCCAAACGCCACAGAGTACCAGCAGCCCCGCCGCAGTGCCAGAACCGCTCGCCGAGCCAGCGCCGTGGCCGATGCCCGCGTTCACACGAACGGAACACACTACGGCCAAGAAGGAAGGGACATCCGCGAACTGTGCGACCCGCCGAAGGCCAGCGCCGCACGTTGTCTGCAAAAGCCTCCCATGGCACCCTTGCCCTGCGGGCAGAAGCCGCGGCCAGCGCGCCGCGCGCTCTACGTACCCAGGCGCCGCCGTGCGGACCGCGGTAGTCCATGAAGTCGCGGCCGTTGAAGCCGTACTGCAGCCCGTACTGGCTGACCCACTCGCTGGAGGCGGCGCGGCCCTGCGTGGCCACCCGCGTGATCCGGTACACCTCGCCCAAGTCCACCGTCACGCTCTGGCCTACGTTGGAGAAGCGGGACGTCCACGCGCCGTCGCCTGCGGCACACACGGCATGAGCTCAGAGAAACGCACTCGCAAAAAGCAGCGTCAGGGGAAGCACTCGCAAAACAAAATTCACGCCTGGCGTTTGAAAACAAGACGCGCGACTGGGTTTCATCAACGGGAAACGATGCGACTAGGAATGCTCAAATGGCATGACAAACCAAGGAATTATTCAGTGTGATTGCGATATTTTATTTCACGAATCATAACGTTTTTCGTGGGCTACGCGTTAATGGAGCACCTAGACGCCGGATAAAAGATGCAAGAACCTTGCGACCAAACAGACCATGCGCCCAGACATCAACAAAGGAAAACTGTCACCATAGCTTTCAGGGGGCTCGTAAATTCACAGGGGGATGCGCATTGACCAAAAGTAGGATGGCAAATAGGCACCTATTCATGTGGGCTTGAAAGAAATCACAAAGGATCTCATATCACAGGAAAGGTGCCCATTGTCCGTTAGTGAAGGTGCGACTCGGCGAAGTCGTCACAAAGTTTTCGTTAAGACGTATACGAAGGATGTGCTCGGCGAAGCCGGCATAAGGATCCCAGCCAGGACGTCACCGTACGGTTGACATTGGGAAGGTAGGCTGTTCTTAAGGCCACGGACACGATCCGGGCGATACTAGGGATGAGACGCCGCCCTGGGTCAGAAGGCAATAACGTCTTAACTGTGCGCTATTGTCCCTTTACCCGAATGACTACCACACCCTTCGTGTGCAACAGCCTGACGTTTTGGAAAAGGACGGAAAGTAATGTGAGGCCTGCCGGTGAGGTTCTCAAAGACACAATTGGCAGAATTCTAGGGAACAGCATTCAACCCGACCCCGCGTACCACTTAAGGGGCCTAAAGGGTGAAATGGTGGGGTCGAAGTTGATTACAGATATGCAGAATGAATGCGGCGTATTGTGAGAGTGGAAGCGAATGCGGTTAGTACCACGAAAGTCGGTGAATTATGGGAAAAAGCGGGAGCAACTGCAGGTCGGGTGCGGAAGGAGTGGACGAATTGATATTACGACTCCAGCCAGCCAATGGCTGAAGCCTGAAACAGAGCGACAGAAAAACAGGCGCAATGCTCTGCAGGGTGTGACATGACCACACCCATGTCACACGATCATAATATGGGAAGAATCCCCTCCCCTCACACACGCTCCCTCGAAAGTCGCTACGTCCTTACCTCAACCTCAGGTCTGCTCCTGAGCAGCGAAGTGACCTCTGTGCCTGACTACAAACCGGCCAGCCTCACAACTGTGTATAGTCCTAAACGAAGCGCGGGATGCAAAACGCTACTGAGTGAAGTGTTCGTTGCAGACCGGTCGGTTTGTTGTCATGTCACATGCCATACGGTCATCCTGATATACTACTGTCTGATGTGTATTGTCATACTGTCATAACGATGTCACGGGGTGATATCAAAGAACGAAATGCACACCATCGACGATCTAGGAGGCTCCAAACTGTCCAGTGATGAAATTAAAAATGGTTGCAACAATAGCAGAATATTACAAGACCGATTTACAGTTAAACGAAGCATTGTGAAGCCCTCGAACCACTTCCATTGTTTTCGCAGGCACAAGAACACCCCAGAGAGCAAAAAATGTATGGAAGTGTTGCAAAATTGCAATGTACACGCAATGTTGCATGCACGCACCGCAACACTACGAGGGCGTGCGATCAGGCGGCGCACTGGGATTGGGACAGACACAGGGCACGCGGTCAGAGTGGGCAGACCGGGGTCGGACAGACACAAGGCGCGCAGTCAGAGCGGGCAGACCGGGGTCGGGACAGACACAAGGCACGCAGTCAGAGCGGGCAGACCGGGGTCGGACAGACACGGGGTATGTGGTCAGAGCGGGCAGACTGGGGTCGGACAGACAGAGGGCACGCAGTCAGAGCGGGCAGACCGCGGTAGGGACAGACACAAGGCACGCAGTCAGAGCGGGCAGACCGGGGTCGGACAGACACGGGGTATGTGGTCAGAGCGGGCAGACTGGGGTCGGACAGACAGAAGGCACGCAGTCAGAGCGGGCAGACCAGGGTCGGACGGACACAGGGCACGCAGTCAGAGCGGGCAGGCGGGGGTCGGACAAACACAGGGCACGTGTCAGAGCGAGCAGACCGGGTTCGGGACAGACACAAGGCACGCGGTCAAAGCGGCACAGACCGGGGATGGGTGCACACCCTGAGCCTGGTGTGGGCCGGACACAGCGGGCGAGGCGGACCCAGCACGGCGGCCGCTGGACACGATCGTGACGTGGGCCGAGGTGGGGCTCGACAAAAAGTTGTTGTGGGTTTTGCAGGGTTTACAGATGTTAGAGGATTAGGCTGCCCACTTCCGCAAAAGACATCCGGGTTCTGATTGACGAATGTCAACGGTGCCTGGGCTGGTGGAAAGGAATACCGGATATTGCTCTGTGCATTTCCTCAAGCCTGACACGTAAGAGTGACTGGAAGGAAATGCACAGAAAGTAAGCTCCATTTGCCCACTTTAAGTGTGCCGCAAGTACGCCGTTGGCTGATTAGCTCGGACTTCTTTACGCACTCAGTGCAATGCTGCGACCAATAAAACAACAGCCTGTCTAACTGTCACAGGTGGATTTGTTAACAGCGAGGCCGAACAGCTATTTCCATTCGGCTTTCACCCCTACCACCTGTCGCCGCGCAGGAGGACAAAAGCACCTGTTTCAGCCTGTTCCAAATCCAACGCGCCGAGCCAATCCACCCCGCCGACCGTTTCCGGCCGTCTGGGGCTGCCGATCACGCCCGTGACGTGGCGGCCTTTCAGCCGGCGGCAGGGAGCGGGGGCCGGCCGTCCGGGGCCGAGTGCGTGCGCGTGCCGCCCGGTCGGCCGGCGCGAGGTCGGCACGGCGCCCGCTCACCCGTCAACCGTCCGCCCACCAAATACGGGCCGACGCCGCACGCTCGGTGAGTCACGGCCCGACCAGCAAGTCGCGTCCGCCGGCGGCCACACCGGCGCACACTGTGTGCGCGGTGTGCGCCGGAGCCGTCCGAGTACACATGCGTGTGCGTGCCGACGCCGCCTCCGCATGCAATGGGAGCACCCAGACCCTACCCCGCACACGCACACACACAAAGTGCGTGCGCAGACCCCTGCAGAAAGCAATGTGCGCGTAGATCCCTGACGTACACGCAGACCTCTGTCGTGCACACGGTGTGTGCGCAGACCCTTCCTCCATACACTGGCTCCATTCCCACACACCGTGCGAAAACAGGTGCCGCTTCCGCAAACGCCGCGCGTTCACGGGAGCCAGTCGCGCGGCGACACGGTTCGGTCGGCAGAGCGTTCGTCGCCTGCATGCGAAGTCGCGGGTTCGAGCGTCGCTAACGGCCTGGTTGTGCCGTCGCCCGCGCTGACCGGCGTGAGAGAAAGAGGCGCTCTGTGAATCCGATGATGAATGTGTCACTGACATGACTGCAGCCACAGAAGAAACGTTACTGGGCTCCATTTCTGTTTTGGTGCCATTTGATGACGTGTCCAATCTGCCCAAATATTACTGGGGTTCGGACTCGGAGTACAGGACCCGTTCTCGCGCCCACGCGCTGCTGCAACCGGTCAATGCAGCAGCATCTCCCCTCGCACACCGGAGTACCCGGACCCCGCTCTCGCACGCACGCACTGCTGCAACCGGTCAAGGCAGCAGCATCCACCCCCCCCCCCCCCCCCACGCACACCGGAGTACCCGAACCTCGCTCTCGCTCTCGCACGCACGCACTGCTGCAACCGGTCAAGGCAGCGGCATCCTCCCGCGCACACCGGAGTACCCGAACCTCGCTCTCGCTCTCGCACGCACGCACTGCTGCAACCGGTCAGGGTAGCGGCATCCCCCCCCCCTCGCACACCGGAGTACCCGAACCCCGCTCTCGCACGCACGAGCTGCTGCAACCGGTCAAGGCAGTGGCATCCCCCCCCCCCCCCCCCCCTCCACGCACACCGGAGTACCCGGGCCCCACTCTCGCACGCAAACACTGCTGCAACTGACAGGGCGGCGGTGTTCGCCAAAGGCCGGAAGCGGAGCAGGCCAATGAAGACTGGCATGAGTGGATCTGCAGCTCCCCTCACTGACAGCGAACAGCTCCACGGAAAAGTTTAGAAAGGACTAGTTACTTTTCGTACGTAGCACTTAATATCGGTTTTTGCGGTTTGCTTTCAAGACCGGAACATACGAGGCACAAATCAAAGTACGGAGTCATTGTTCCCTTCATCAATCACGATTTGCGCGTTCGCTGAAAAATAGTTAGACCTTGTGTTTCAAGTTTAAAATAAAATGGTGAGTGTGAAACCCACCAAAAGATCGAGCACTTCGTAAAGAACGATCATGACGTCATTCGGTTCGCTTGAGATGTTGCAGCCTGAGACAACCAACTTCGAGTGCTGTTGACGTGCATCCTCATGTTTTCCATTATCACAGTTTACGATTCCAGGCAAATAATGTGAGCAGCAAGACTCCACTTTGGCGCGCATCATTCCTAACGGCTCATGCTGTGAAAGAACCTCAACCTGCGATCCACTTGTATTGCATTCAGAGCAATCAAAAACATGTCAAAAACATTTGGCCAGTACCTGATCCATCCCAATAACTTTTTGCGAGCCGATGCTCCTTCAATGCACGGCAAAGAAGTATTCGATGACATCCCGTCGCTGCCGCCCACACGGAGCTGCAATATATCCCGCGTCGTTCCCAACCCAGGTCTTTCACAAAGCATACAAGGTTCCTCGAACGAGTGTCCCGAATCGCTCATTCGTCTTCTCACCATGTCCAGCAGTTAGTGGAAAAGCCTCGGCCTCCCAACAGCCAACCAGTCGAGAAAAAGCTGTTCTGTCAGATCCCATCGGGTTCTCTCCCTGTTGGCCATATGCCGGTCATGGCAGGCCTCCACCTCCACCGCCGACCAGCTGTGCTGGCGCTGTCCCGTCATATCACAGCCCGTCCTCCCTCTCCTGGCCGGCCATGTACCGATCACAGCAGTCCCCATCCTCGGGCGTGAGGTACTCGGCCCCCTCCATCAGCTGCTCGGGCGTCAGCTCGACGAAGGCCGGCGGCGGGCCGCACTCCGCGCCGGTCTCTGCGCGGATCGCCACCGCCACCACGTGCTCCTCGTCCAACAGCCATTCCTCGAACCGGTAGCGCGGCTCGAGCGCGCCGTCGACGCTCAGCGTGGTGCCAGTGGCCGGCCGGTCCGGCTGCAGGGCCGCCGGCCGGCACGCGAAGCTCACGCGCTGCAGACTGAACCCGATGCCAACGCCCTCAGCCTTGACGAAGCTCTCCTTAAGCGCCCAGCAGCGGTGGAAGCGCGCCAGCTGCTGGCGCTCGGTGCCCGGCCCAGCGATGAACGCCCACTCGTCGGGCGTGAACTGGCGGCGCATCGTGGCGAAGAACTGCTGCGGCGGCGGCGCGCCCGGCCGGCGCACGGCGCGCGCCACGTCGCAGCCGACGGCGGCGGCCGCGACGGCCGGCTCGGCTGCCAGCACCGTGTAGCGGCCCTGGTGCGACACGTTGAAGAGGAGCGGCCCGCCGTCCGGCGCCGCCAGCAGGTAGGGCTTGCCGCGGTCCGTGCGGCCGAGCCGCACGGCCGACCAGCGCAGCGCGGCGTGCCGACAGAACAGCCGCCGGATCATCAGTCGGCCGGCGAGCGAGGCGCGCGCGTCGGCCCGGAACTGGAAGCGGCTGATGCGCTCGCGCTCCTCGGGCTGCACGCAGCGCGTGGCCGCCGACCACTCGGCGCGACTGGGCGCCCACGCGGCCACGTTAAACGCCCAGCGCACGCCGGCCATGGTCGCCGTCGCGGGCGGCGCGGCGCTCACCAGCTCCCAGCCGGGCGCGAGCTCTCTGGAACAGAGACACGCGTCCCAGCCAGGAGCTCGAGGCGACACGCACCGTCCGCCTCGGGCGAGACCACCGATCACAGCCGCCGCCAACAGGCTACAGGCCTCAGTGACTTCTGACCACATCAGATATATGCAGCTCAAAGGAGACAAAACCCTGGAGGCGGATCTAACCTTTCAGCCATCACTACCAAGGGCAAATATTGTATTCAAGCCAAATGTTCCCAAATCAAACCTTGGGGGTGGAGTCACTTCAATTTCCAGATACCTTTTCATTTTTGCTACCTTGTCAACAATGGAGTGCATCACCCACAAATAACATCCCCAAGGGGTGTTCTTAGTTCAATAAACAGGCCTAGCAGGTAAAATATTGTCTTGCTCACAACATTAGCTTGCTGTGCAATTCCGGTATCCAGAAATTGTGTTATAATTGTTGCTGTCATCACAAATCATTAACTATATAAGCATTTCCTGGCAAATATATTGATGCATCAATATATAGTTAAGGAAACCAAACCGTCAGCCAATATTTCATTAGGTTCCTTTCTGTTGTCCAGTTTTTCATATTGTTAAATGTTCATGCCAACATTAACAGTAAATAGCAGTAATGGACAAATTACTGATACTCACCATGCAGCCTGGCACGTTTGGCCTCTCTGCCACTCATTGCAGAGGTGGCTATCATTTCTGAGCCCTCCAGCAATGGGCTGTCACATCGTGCTGCAAACAAGTACACGTAGTTAGAACAGCGGAAATGAAACTACCTGTAAAAAGCAATACAGCTGTGATTTTAGTCCCTACATCTTGGATATACCATGCCATGTACAGCAATGAAGGAATACAGACCCAATTTATGTGGCAATATCTCCCAGCAAATGCATATAAATGGAATGCTGTCAAGTGAGTATAATGCTGGAATAAAAGTGATAATTTCAGCATTGCATGATTAGGAGTAGGCTGAAAGCATACCTGCATTGGAAGCTGGAACTATAATACACAGTATGGCAAACAGCCAAGATTCCATTTCACTTCCCTGAATCACAAGTTGCTGTGCTGAAATTTTCTGAGGGAGAAACACATGGTTATTTCACACCATACCTAATGCAATACCTTATCATAACACAGGGCTCTTCCCTCTGGATCACAATATGTTTCATATCCCAAACAATGATAACACATCCACATGCCAGTAGGTAGCATATTTGTATACCTAATGTCTCAAGTAACACCCCCCATCACCAGTATGATAAACTGATGTACCTCTGGCATGATACAACCCAGTCTGTAATACGACAAGTTGATGCTGGCTGGTGCTGTGCTGCAGTCATAATCTTCATGCATTTTATATCATCCGCCCTTCACACATAGTTATACTTAATGGACCTTTGCAACACGCTAAAACGGATGGTGCAAAATCGGACTGGTTGAGCAAGCATGATCACACCCAGACCTTTCATGTTTTTCACATGTTGTTAGCATACAAATAGTCACCTCTATGTGAAGAGGGCCCAGCAATATGATTGGATGTGCATGACCATGCTTGTGGCACACCAGCCAGCATCATTATATTGCATTTCAGCCTGGGTAACTAGGCACACCATGCTTTGCTGATGGAAGTCAAAATACAGACATGAATCAAGAGTGTTGATTCCTATGAAAAATACACACAGGTGCATAAAATGGTTAATGCAACTTGGTCCATAAGTTGTAATTCACATTGCCATCATTGTTTGCATTCCCAAGCAGAATTCTGTCTGACATGGAGGCATGGGGTCAGAAATACTACAACAGCTATTGAATTTAGATAAAAGTATACCCAGCAGCTGGCCAGATTGCAAAAATATATGCTCAACTGAACATGTCCAGTACAGCAGTCACATCACTGCAAATATTTCACAGCATATACACCATACATTCAAGATGTTTGAGTTCAGGTCACAGCCACCACCACTGTGAGTACACCAAGTACTAAAGTTTAAGAGGGTTATAATGATGCAAGGGTATTTTGGGCAAAAATATTCTGCACTTTTCACACAAAAATTCCTTGAAAATCCAGCACAATTTGGCCTGGCCCAAGTCTGACACCCTCAAAAGTCATGTGCATCTGGTGCAGTGAATGCACTTTAAGTAGCTGGAATAATTGGAACACCAATGAAGCAGTCAAACAAGAGCCTTAACTCACATATTTACTTTGGAAAACATTAATGTCTTGCTCATGCTTAGTGATGCAAGGGCAATGAAGATTTAAAAGACTGGGATAGGTAAATAATACTATATTATGTTTCCAATGATTGCCATGATTTTAATCACAGATGGAATAATCATACAGACCATCATCCTTGTCTGGTGTGTTAATGGTGTACTAACATACCAGACAGGGAAGACAGCATGAATGGTGATTTCATCTTTGCAATTAAACACCTTTTCTCAATTCTTCTGTAGAACTGTCCTCAAATTAATGTTTCACTTTGATCAAGTCAGGGAAACTGCTCTGCTCATCTCCTATGTATGCATGGGGCACAATTGTGAAGCCAACACTAACATCATAACACTGAATCCCGGGGCAACACCGCTGGAGCACGGCCCCCAGGGAACCACCTTGTGACGCAAAGCAAGTACCTACATCATCAGATAAAAACGTGCCAACATCTACCGTTCCATATGCCGAAAATTATCAAGATGGGGGCTGCGAGCAAGACAAGAGCTAGATATGACTCAACCAAGCACAGGTCGACGGACACTCAGCACACACCCATTCGAACCAATGATGTTAATCTCACGCCCGCCGCTGAGCTCCAGGCTTCCTATAACTTTTGAATGGCTACATATTACCAGAAAGCCTATATTCAAGATATGAAATTTAAAATATCTCAACAATTATTTTTAAAGAATAATTTACATCATTCTATGGTTTGAGATGATTTATAAATATCTAATTTTTTGGGAAAAATTTAGACACACTAGCTATACCTCTAGGTGCATGCAAAGCGCACCACCGGCCAAAACATCACCGATTTCGGCGCGTATGGCGGGGGCTTCGCGGCGCACTGTTTGGATGGGAGATGTTTGGGAGGTATGCGGATGATATTTTGTGGTATGATCACAAGCTTTGTTTATACGTCCAACGTAACTCATGTGTAGCAGTTACCATGAGCTGTATCATTATTTCAACGGTTCCAAGTTTGTGCCATTTTTTGTCACCAATCGACGGTTGCACCGTATTCGTAACATGGCTGGGACGCCGATCAAAGTTTCGGCCAGTCATGTGTTATGATCCGGAGCGAAACTTGATTTTAGGACTAATCGTAAACCAATGATCATGTCTGCACTTATATCTGCCATCTAGATGAAACGTGTAGATCGATATATGTCTGCAATGTGGTGTGATTACATAACGATTATTATTGTGGCTGCTAGCCAGTGGCTCAACATTGATGCCATGTGGAGTTGATTCTTTTAAATGAGAGTAGCCATTGGACTTAGATGTCATGATAGAATAAAATTCACACTGGTACTCAGTATGATTTTCTGTGTACATATGTATATTATATTTAAGGAACATACATGTATTTTTATGCACCCTGTTCTTTATCCAGTCTAGCTTCAGATTGTGTCAACCTACTTTTCAGATATGGTCACCATTTATGGTCAAGTGCTGCCTGATATTGTGTCATCCATTTTTTGAACCCTGCAATTTGGCATGCAATTGCCTCAATACCATTTGGAATTAAAGTATATTGTCATCAGCCATAAGGTGCCACATGTTGCTCCATTGCTTTCCTCAGGACAAATTTATCAGGCCATCTTGCAAGCAGGAGACTAATCAACATCTTCCTGAATATTGGTATCTGCAGTCCATTAAAGGTCATACTGGCTGTTGACTGTCATGACTTTCTGGGTTGAGTCATGACTGTTCCAGATGTCATTTGTTTGCAGGAAGTTGAGTGATCATTGCTAATGCTGTATCAGTTTCTATATGTGCATTGCTAGTTAAAGGTTCTTTGTGGGCTGTGTGAAAGGATTAAGGCATTCCTATTTGCTGTGTCTCAAAATGGGTTCATCAACTTTGGCTCAACTATAAAAGATCCTGAACACAAATGTTGTTCTGGCGTGGGTGGGAGCAAGGGAGGATGTTACAGGGGTGTTTTTAAATGAATCATGCTCAGTTTTTGAAAAAAATTACAATAGCTTCTTTTATATGCAGTATGGTTTACATATAGTTATAGTTTTACATGAAGTTGACAGCAGTTTCCTTTACATATAGTTTCTGTGTATACATGCAGATCTCAATTTCAGGCTTCCCAATGGTGTTTTCCCTGATGTACATGGGACAATGTGTTGAGACTTGAAGATGTGAGACATGGGACATAAGACACCACCCTGAGACATGAGACTTAAAACAGTATTATGCTTCAGGTTGCAGCTGGATTGGAGTGGTGCTGTGAAACTGTGGACATAAAGTTGAAAATAGGCACCAGTCTGTGATATGGGATTCAAGTCATTCCAATGAACATAGCATATCATATCACACTGATTAAGTAATGTGAAGTCATCAAGCAGTCACTGAAGCATCACATTGCAGCCTGGCCCTCAAAGCTGCAAACACCAGTAGCTGAAATGGAGAAATTCCAGAAGATAGAGAAGATTGGTGAAGGGACATATGGTATTGTGTACAAAGCAAGAGACAAAGAGACTGGTAAAATAGTGGCCTTGAAAAAGATTAGTCTGGATGTGTAAGTGGATTCTCTATATTATAAAATAGTGTATTCTTTTGAGCCATCCATGACATCATTTGCTTTTTTATGCAATAGACATTTGCCTTTGGTTTGTTTTCAATGCAATAAAGTTGTTTGCTTGTATTTTTCTGTGATTGCTTTGTTTTCAGGTGGTCAACAACAAATCCAGTTCCCTTTTTAATTCACAGAGGAAACTCAATTGCAAGGCTATGCTTGCATTAAATGTTGGCATGGCAGTCACACATTTTCTCACCAGGTGTCCTCATTTTTGTATTCTGTTCCTTGCTAACTTAAGGTCCTAAAGTCAACACTCTGGCCTTGACCACCACACCCTGTTGCAGCTGCTTGTCTGCCAATTGCATTAGTCACACAAGCATGGCAATTATTTCAGAGACTGTGAGGGCGTCCCCAGCACCGCCATACGAGAGATCTCCCTGCTGAAGGAGCTCCAGCATCCCGACATTGTCGACTATGGCGATTATTTCAGAGACTGTGAGGGCGTCCCCAGCACCGCCATACGAGAGATCTCCCTGCTGAAGGAGCTCCAGCATCCCAACATTGTCGACTTGCCAGATGTTGTACACATTATTTCAGAGACTGTGAGGGCGTCCCCAGCACCGCCATACGAGAGATCTCCCTGCTGAAGGAGCTCCAGCATCCCAACATTGTCGACTATGGCGATTATTTCAGAGACTGTGAGGGCGTCCCCAGCACCGCCATACGAGAGATCTCCCTGCTGAAGGAGCTCCAGCATCCCGACATTGTCGACTTGCTAGATGTTGTACACATTATTTCAGAGACTGTGAGGGCGTCCCCAGCACTGCCATACGAGAGATCTCCCTGCTGAAGGAGCTCCAGCATCCCAACATTGTCGACTATGGCGATTATTTCAGAGACTGTGAGGGCGTCCCCAGCACTGCCATACGAGAGATCTCCCTGCTGAAGGAGCTCCAGCACCCCAACATTGTCGACTATGGCGATTATTTCAGAGACTGTGAGGGCGTCCCCAGCACTGCCATACGAGAGATCTCCCTGCTGAAGGAGCTCCAGCATCCCAACATTGTCGACTTGCTAGATGTTGTACACAGTGACAAGAAACTGTACCTGGTATTTGAGTATCTGAACCACGATCTCCGCAAGTTCATGGATCTCGCCAAGCCAAAAGGCATCTCTAAGCCGCTGGTTAAGGCAAGTCCACAGAAAGTTCATCCCGTCACAGAGTGCTCTTGCATGAGTGACACACCTGATGTTGCAGTTTTCTCCTGTGAACAATGATGCTAGCGGGGATCTATTGATAACCACGTAGGAGGCAGGGAAGTGGTTACCCGTTCATACCGGTTGCCTGTAATCGTGTGACCAAGAGCAGCATGTCAGTGATTGCTGAACAGTCGCTGATTGTCCGCGGCGACTGCTGATTGCTGCACTGGCTGGTGATTGGGTGCCTGTGGCTGTCTGACTCCGACCCAGCGTCGGCCGACCACACACAGCACAGTACACACACACAGCTGACGGTGGCGGGTGCGCCGTGCGACACAGGCGGGCGCCATGTGCTGAGAGTGCTGCCTGTGCTGCAGAGCCTGCTGTGGCAGATGGTGCGCGGCATCGCCTACTGCCACTCGCACCGAGTGCTCCACCGCGACCTGAAGCCGCAGAACTTGCTGATCGACAGGCAGGGTCAGTCCGGCGCTAGGCCACAGCCGCCGTCGCAGCCGCCGCCGCAGCGCCGGAGGCTGGCAGCAACGGCAGACCCTCCGCCCTACGCGACCGCGATGGCGATGGGGCTGGTGGCTGTGCTGTCTGTTGTGAGTCAGCTCTGTGTGGCGACAGGGAGCTCTGCAATGTGTTGCTCTTCACGCGTGACACGCGAGCGTCAAAGCCAGGTCGTCAGTTGTGCCGAATGGGTACCTTTGATGCCGCGAGTCAGCAGACGTCCGCACCGTTCGGAGCGGTGTCGAATGCGACCGCCGGCGGCCGGCCACTATCGCACACCGTCCGGATCGTGGCGTCGCACGCAACAGCCGGCGGCCGGCCATCACCGCATACCGTCCGGATCGCGGCGTCGGACGCGACGGCCGACGGCCGGCCACCACCGCACACCGTCCGGATCGCGGCGTCGGACGCGACGGCCGGCGGCCGGCCACCACCGCACACCGTCCGGATCGCGGCGTCGGCCCTGGCCGGTGGCCGGCTCGCTCGGGCCAGCGTCGGCCTGGCCTGAGCGGGCCGGCCGGGGCCAGCGTCGCCCTCTGCTACAACGCTCCTCTCGTGGCCGCAGGGCACCTGAAGCTGGCAGACTTCGGCTTGGCGCGCACGTTCGGCGTGCCGGCGCGCACGTACACGCACGAGGTGGTGACGCTGTGGTACCGCGCGCCCGAGATCCTGCTCGGCAGCAAGGTCTACTTGGTGGCCGTCGACGTCTGGAGCATCGGCTGTATCTTCGCTGAAATGGTAGGCGCCGCCGCCCGCTGTGCGGTGTCCGTGCGGCCCTATCAGCAGGTGACATGCTGCAGGCTCAGTAGGCCACTGTGAAACTCTTTTACATACCCTGATGCCAGTTTTATATGAACCGCCCAGGTAAAGTCTTTTTCACTTTCTTGCATGCCCTGTCTTCATACTCTGCCCTCACCAATGCTGGAGAGCGACTTGACTACGTTAGTTTCATGCATTTTCAGCATTATGCTTCTACATAGAGGGGAGGAGGCGAATCCCCAGGCACAGATTCAGGCTCCACTGAGAGTGTTAACGCCCTGCTTGCTTTCTGGGATGTACCGCTCGTGCATGGGTTTGGGGATGCAGCTATCACTGCATGCGGCCACGTTCGGCGATCCACCCAGTCGCTTGACGTCACCTCCAGTTGTCAGCTGATGCCGTGTGTGTTAACCATGGGACCATCAGTTGGGACCTGCTGGTGGCATCAAACCCCTCGCTACGCCTGCTTTGTCATACAATGAGAGGTAAAGTTTTCGACCAATCGTATTAACTAAAAAATACTATCTGTGGTGGATCAGTGTCTATTTAAGGAAATGTCGGGCTCAAAATCGGGCGGCAAATAAACAATTTTCTGAATAGACCATATACCAGACTTTTGTGATGGCCTGGTTAGAGACTGCCGCTGAGCGAGGTCTGGTCTCCACTCGTGCCTGCGTGCACGGCCGGCCTGCGCCGATGTGACCTGGCACCGGGCCAGCAGCGCGCCATCACAGCCTCTATCCAGATCAAGTCAGATGTCCTACTTTGCGGTTTGCGGAGAAAATCGGCATTTGTTACCCAATTTTGACCGGCCTGTGCCAACTTGTGGCAAAAATGAGCGTAGTGACCTTATGAAATGTGATGCGACCAAACTAAATCTGGACGATTATGCACACAAAAATCGACTCCGTGGGCGTTTTGGCGCCGTAAGTTCCATGAAACGAACAATAAAACATGTCGGTGAAGCAAAGTTATGCACGCATCGTATGTCAGTACAGTGCCATGTTCAAGCGCTGGTTTGTTGTTAGACTGAGCCGGGTCCTGGTATCATTGTACACCGTTTGGTAACCGCGTCCAGTTATCCAGTAGCCCAGACACCCACAGACACGAGCCCTCGCGCTCGGGTCTGCGGTCAGTCCACGCCTCTCCTGTTATCTTCATTTGTCGACGTCGCTTGCTTTCATTGGCGTGTGTTATGCTGGTCTAGAATGGATTTCTTGCAAGGTGTCTTGAAACAGGAAAAGTTTGAATTGTGTGATAGCCATACCCCATGCATCTTGAAATGGGCCAGTGTTTAAGTGCTTTGCACTGCACCTTTGGGGAGAAGTTTTCTGAGGCCGCATGCGTAGGAAAGCCTGTTGTAACACGAGGTGTGCCTCCCCGCGTAGTCGCGCTCTGTTTGGAGCGCCGCCTGACGGCCGCCTTCGCCGTCAGCTGACGCAGCGGGCGCTGTTCCCGGGCGACTCGGAGATCGACCAGCTGTTCCGCATCTTCCGCACGCTCGGCACGCCTGACGACCGCGTCTGGCCGGGCATCTCGCAGCTGCCCGACTACAAGTCGACGTTCCCTCGCTGGGAGCGCGGCTCGCTGGCGTCGGTGGTGCCCGGCGCCGCCGAGGACGAGCTGGCGCTGCTGACCGCCATGCTCACGTACGACCCGGCGCGCCGCGTGTCGGCCAAGGCCGCCCTCTCACACTCGTACTTCATCGACGTGCAGCAGGTGACGCCCGAGGCGGCCGCCTTCCAGACCTGAGCGCGCTGCCTGACGCCGCTGAAGCTGCTGAGGACGGCCTGAGCGCGCTGCCCGCCGCCGCTGAAGCTGCTGTCGATCAGCCTTGGGGACGGTCACCAGTGTTACGGTCGCCTTCCAGCATCCAGGCTTATTTTCAGTCGCGAGGGGTTACTTCGCGTCCTTGGGGGACGGGGCGGGAGGTCACCGTCCCGTGCCGGACGGCCGTCTTCCAGCGCCAAGGCGTGGCCGTCCGCTACACCGTGTAGCAACGAGCTCCCTGTCTGCGAGCACCGACGGCTGTGCACGCGGCACCGAGCCGCGACGCTTCCCAGTACGCGACATTTCCCGGTACGGGCGGCGTACGTACGCCCTGTTGGGGCGCCCCCCTGGGCCCGCCTCTGCAGTGGGGCGTCACCTGCGGAGGGGCGCGCGTGACGGCGGTATCCGGCGCACGGCACCGGTCATGGCGCCGCCCCGCCCTCGACGCCGCCTCGCAGATGGCCGGCCGTGCCAGGTTGCCGCTCTGTTTCTGTGTCCGGGTTGTGGGGTCGTTTATGGCATGTGAGAAGTGCTCAAATGCGTTTTGGCACTGGACTGTGACGGGGCCCTTTCCCCTTCCGATTGGGCCTAAGGCTCCAGTGGCCGACGCGTGTGTTGGCTGTGCAGAAGACGGCTTAGGTCAGCTCCATTACAAGGTTGCCGAACCGTCTGCTCTTGAAGGCTGGCTAGAAGGCAACTAGTGCCTTACTTTTTCCAGTCGCCGGGGTGGGAGCCGACGCGTCGGTGCTCATTCCATCGGGCCTATGTAGTGGTTGGTGTGACCTGCGGAAACGGGGCGCAATGACCTCTCGGGACACGGTATGTTTGTGCTTCCATTCCTCACCTTTCGTTAAGCCACATTTTCGCTGCGTGTGAAGTTCATCTCCAATATACTTTGTGCATCAATTGTTTGAAATGTCAGAATCGAAGTCACTGATGATATGTCTGTTCACGTATCTGTGCGCACTTTTCCAGTACCTGAGCTTAGTGTATTATGAATTTCTGAATTTACCACATCCAGGAACTGTCATGGATTGTGATACAGTACGGATTGAGTAATTTTATCAAATTTCCAATACCAATGCGACAAGTGCCTTCACCGGCCAGTGTGTGAATTTTTCCTGTAGGATTATCTCGTCGTTTGAGTATTCGACTTCCCCGGCTTTCCAAACGTGAAAATGCTAGGCATTTGTATTTTTTATTTTCCAAACACGAAATAACAGTCGGAAATAGCTGAGCCTTTAATCAACTCCCGCCCGATCAGCACACCATGAGACTAGTCTCAGGGCTGGCCCGTCCACGCTGGCGCAGGTGCCCCGGTAGACGCCTCACCAGCACAGTGTCGGGTGTACCGGGCGGGAGACGCGTCACCGCCCACGCAGCAGCATCCGCCAACACCGACGGAGGTGGTCCAGCGGACACCTCACCAGCTCATTGTCGGGTGTACTGGGCAGGAGGCGCGTCGCCGCTCGCGCGGCAGCATCCGCCAACACCGGCGGAGGTGGTCCAGCGGACACCTCACCAGCTCATTGTCGGGTGTACTGGGCAGGAGGCGCGTCGCCGCTCGCGCGGCAGCACCCGCCCGCACGTCTTGCCTGGTGCTCGTCTCTCCGGCATACGCCTTTTTCGGCTCGGCGTGGTGTGTACACGCACAGGATGTCCCGAAATTAATGCGCGGTTGGTGCCGTACATCATTCCCCCTCTTCCAAACGCTGAATGAGTGCAACTGTACCGCGCTCGGCCCCAGGGCATCCCGCCGTGTCAGGCGGTCACATGACCCTAGCGGCCGGTCTGACCTCGGCCGGTAGCGGACGGGAGAGGTCATTATTTATTTCGAGATAGCCAATGCGTCAAGTCCGCATATCGCCAATGGTGAAAGAGCACAAGCCATCGATCCGCTACCGTGCGGTTGGGACGGTCAAGGGCGGCATGACCCAGGCTCAAGTCGCCAGGGAGTTGACGTCAACGAAGCGACGATTAGGCGCTGGCTGGCCCGCGACCACTCGGGGGAGACGCTCGAAAACCGCACGGGTCGTGGGCGGAAGTCGGCCTTGAGCCGAGTGGCGAAGACTGGTATTGCAAAATCGGCCCTCAAAAGGCGCCACTCGACGAGAAACCTGGCGAGAAAACTGACGGCGAAGAAACACCCAGCCTCCAAGTCGGCCCTCAAAAGGCGCCACTCGACGAGAACCCTGGCGAGAAAACTGACGGCGAAGAAACACCCAGCCTCCAAGTCGGCCGTCCACCCGTATCTGAAGACCAGCTTGCAAGTGAAGCCGCTCAAGCTCAGGCTGCAGCCAAGGCTTACCGTGGACCAGAGGCGCAGGCGGCTGAAATTCACCGAGGCCCGCAAGAACTGGTCCGTTCAGGACTGGAGACGCGTCCTGTTCAGTGATGGGTCGCCCGTCGAGCTCTTCCAAGCCCCGTCAGAACGACCGGATCTGGGCCAACAACAGCTCGGAAGTGCCGATCGCCGGGACAGCGAAGCAGCCGCTAAGATTCTTATCTGGGGCGTACTGGGCTGCGGAAGCCTCTCTGAGCTACACCAAGTCCCGCGCGGGCAGACTGTCACCGCCGACTACTACGTCAGAGAGGTGCTAGAGAAGACTGCAGCATCGACGATGCAGCGGAGGAAGGAGAATGACCCGCCAACCAAGGTCAAACGTCTGCCAGACACGTGGGCGATTTTCCAGCAGTACGGCGCTCCAGCTCATCACGCCAGGAAGACCCAGGACTGGTGCCACGCCGACTTCCCGGGCTTCTGGGAGAAGGGTACGTGGCCAGGCAATAGCACGACATATTGCCGATCAAGAGTCTTTGCGTGATCGTCAAGGAGGACCTCAGCAAGATGTCTCCGGCCACTTCAGAGAAGACCCTGTTCCAAAACGTGCAAGCGGCGTGGCGGAGGGTCAAGGCAGAGACTCTCGACAGCATGATGTGCGACATGCCTGAACGCATGCGGCAGTGCATACGACTGCGTGGGATTACATTGGCAAATAGATCATGAACCGGTCTCGATGTTTGTGAGGACGGTATAACCGCGCACCAATTTCGGGACACCCTGCGCTGACAGGTGATGGAACTCTCTCGAAACAAACTCGAAACAAACAACCTGACGACCTTTCAGCCTGTAGACAGCAAGAGTGACCCACGTTTCGCAGTCAGTGACTGGCGATCCGAACCAAACGGCATGGTGAGGACTGACGACAGGATGTCTCAAAGACGATGCAACGTACATGGTGCGGCAGAAGGGTTTCCAAATCATGGCAGCTTTAACAAAGTCAGTATAGCCGTCACTTTCGTTTTTCTTCCCTCCTTCCTGGCTCATCCCCCCCCCCCCGGCCGCTCTCACCACTACATGTGCCCGAAGGTGACTCAGGGCCAGATGAGTTATCCGAGCCATAGCACGCGGGGGGTGGGCACAGGGTTGACAAAGGGCCCCCTTTATAGTTAAAAGGCCGCTCACAGCAAAATCACAGCAAAATTCCTTTATAAGAGCATGCTTTTCTTCGATGTTTTTTTTAACTTTCGCCTGCTATAACTAGAATAGAAATCAGGAGCTACCGCGAGATCAATTCTACCCGAATTTTGTAGTAAATAAACTAAAGAAATCATGCCTTAAACGACTGCATGAAATAAACCGCACGCACTGTTCATTTTGCAATAGTCCGGCGATTCTTTCTACGCAGGATTTTCGGATTTTGTATCCCGGTTCTTCAGACATATTAAGGGCCTCGCGAATGTAGATTGTGGATCGAAATGGGCCAGCAGCTGCTGTCTCCACTGGCCGCGCTTAAAGGCCGAGCCCCGCGGTGTTCACTGGCGTAATTTTTAGATTGATGATAAGACAAATTGGCCTTTACAACGCCGCGAAATGGTGCTGGAATCGGGTGGTGGAACTGGAAAAGTACAGGAAGAATCTCTGTTTTTCGTGCTGATGTGGTAACTTCGGTGCCTGTTGCCAGAGGACAACCTCAAAGCTGGAAAAATTAATAGGCCCAGGCTCGAATTGGGATGGATGGCCTCCTGTTTGGTGCTGGGAGGCCCTGACTTACACAAGACCTATTCGCTTCGTTAATGTGAATACATCATAAGTTCTCAGGTTTCCTTCCATCGTAGGAGGGCCCCGACCAACGCAAGAGTACCGCTGTCATTC
>NW_023597054.1:37247875-37273674 GCF_011947565.3 Pollicipes pollicipes | reverse complement strand
TATATCTATTTTATATTATATATATATATATATATATATATATATATATATATATATATAGAACCATCTGGAAAAGCTGTATTGTTGTTACAGAGTCAGGGCATGGGCAGGGCAGGGCATGCAGTTTATTTCGACTTGTCTGTATTGTAATGATCTGCTTTTTTAGAGCAAAGTGTTTGGTTTGTGCTGGGTGACCTTTTTAGGCCAATTTTGCCAATGTCCCAAGACTGTCAGAGTACTCCATATGCTGACCTCAGGAGTCTAGTGTTGGTAAAATTACTGGAGTGAACTGTGAGACATGGTGTTTAGTATTCATGGCACGTTGGTATTTCTGTTGCTTGCCAAAGAACTTATGGGAACCTGGGGCTGGTATTGACAGAAAAACAAGGGAAACCAGGAGCTGAAGCCAGTGCTTACAAAATAGCCAGTGGGAACCAAGCTGCAGGTGTTGTGTTGTTGAAAGAAACAGTGGGAACCAAGATCCAGGGTTTTGTTTTGTATAAGAACCAATGGGAACCAGGATGCAACATAATGCCTTGTCAAAAGATCCATTGGGAACCAGGATCTAGGGTTTTGTCTTTTCGAAAGAACCAGTGAGAACCAGGATCCAGGGTCTTGTTTTGTCAAAAGAACTAATGAGGACCAAGATGCAGGGTCTTGTCTTGTCAAAATAACCAGTGGGAACCAAGATCCGGCATCTTGTTTTGTCGAAAGAACTAGTGGGAACCAGGATCCAGAGTCTTGTGTTGTCGAAAGAACCAGTGGGAACCAAGATCCAGCGTCTTGTTTTGTCGAAAGAATCAGTGGGAACCAGGATCCAGCACCTTGTTTTG
The DNA here is from genome assembly GCF_011947565.3 of Pollicipes pollicipes. Classification (NCBI taxonomy): domain Eukaryota; kingdom Metazoa; phylum Arthropoda; class Thecostraca; order Pollicipedomorpha; family Pollicipedidae; genus Pollicipes; species Pollicipes pollicipes. Next base: position 37,272,841 of record NW_023597054.1, on the reverse strand, counting down.
TCAAAAGGAGCAGTGGAAACCAGGAACCAGTATTAGGAACCAGGCATATGTCTGGTTACAGGTCTGCGGAAGTATTGACTTTCCCAGTTCGCTGAGCCGGAATAGCTCCGAACTCACAATTAGAAGACTGATTAGAATCCCAGCAATTCCAAGGAGAAAATTTGGGTTGCGACACGTGCATGGCCGGGCATAGATTTGACGGTGCCCAGTCTCACACCCAACAACGGCAAGCATCATCCAGCCCGAAACGTTGTTTGCATGCTAATACACCAGATGAGGACGATATGCCGAACAATTTCTCCACAAGTTCCGAGGGACCAGAACTTTGGCACGCTTGCCGCTATGCGTGACAATGTTGGTTGTGGCCGAAACTTGGTCTTGCGATTTATGGTCGTTGGAGCGTTGTGTCACATTATTGTTGTCACGCATGCGTACCTGTCGCACCTGTCCACTGACGCACCACATCATTGATGGGTTGGTTCATCTACTAACGCACCATTCGAATGATTTTGTGTTCCAATGTACCATTTCGAATGATTGAAAGCTGTTGGACTGACTTGATACCCATATTTGTACCAATGTCATCGACGTCTCGCACGCTGTCGGCCTCGCTGGTTTGATGCATGTAGTTAACAATAATACATCATGTACGTTAGGCAGGAATTATAGACAGAAGACCAATCTCAAATCGTATCCTATAAACGATAAACAAAGCAGCCAGCGGTGTGTTGCATGGCCCCGTAAACGGCAGGAATTATAATCAGAAGACCAATGGCCCCGTTAGGCAAGAATTATAAACAGAAGACCAATCTAAAATCGTATCCTACAACGGATAACCAAAGCAGCCAGCGTTTGGATGTGTGTTGCATGGCCCCGTGAACGGGTGGGCTGACACACACTGTAACTCGAAATTTGCCCTCTGGTGACACACAAACGCTATACGGGGTTACGCGCATTGTCAAGATGAATTTCGGAAATGGCTCCAGGATAGCAGCTGGCAACTAGCACTTGACATCATTAGGGTGGCGTCATTCGGATTCAAGGTCTTTGAGCCGCACTGCTCCAGATTTCCCGTACTGCCACCTAGTGGCAGCATCGTTCGCCGGCCATGTTGTGGTTCGTAGGGGTTGGGGGCTTGCTGCTTGTTGGACCAAAAGGCGGAAAGCCCAGTGGTTGGGCTTGTTCACTACGCAATATGCGTCCCGCTGAATTTTTGACCGTGGCCCTGTCGTGGTTCTAATGGCAGCCAGCTTGTAGGCGGCGCACTGCTTTTGTTCCCGGAATGTCGGGGCTATTCACGGCCTGCGACGAACGCCAGTTGTTCATTGATTCATGATGCGTAGTTGTATGCTGGTCGGTGTGTGACGAGAAACAACGTGCAAATATTGGCTGGAACTTACTCGCCATTGCCGGCACGTACGGTAAACGATCAGTCTCAGCGGAGAACTGAGCCAAAAGGCTAGATGTAAGTTGCTTTGGCAGTCGAGTTTTGCGCTGCTCTTTACTACATCCTATCCCACACCTTCACTTACAATGTGTATTGTTATTCCCCACTCTACTCCACATCCATTCTTTGCATGCTCTGTAGGACTGAAAAGTCAGACTTGCAGCGCGGTCTGGTGAGCTGAGCTGAGCTAAACCGAGCTAAGCTGAGCTGAGCTGAGCTGACTGCTGAGCTAACGGCTAACCGGGCTCTCTCCCTCCTCTCAGCGGCCAGGTGCTGACCACACTCACCACGGACGCCGGCCGGGTCCTCTCCAAGCTGCACGAGGTCCAGCCCAACGGCGATTCCAACTTCCTCACCAGCATGAGGATTGCCCACGTGAGTAGTAGGGCGGCTGATGACATTGGGCGGGCTTTTTAAAGATTTATTCTGAACTTTTCGAATGATTGGATTTCTGGGATTACAGCCCACGCCAAGCATTGCTTGTCGTGTGAGCCCTGACCCCATCCATCAGATCGCGCAGTTTGATGTCAACAGCAGAATGTGGTGGCGAAAGTGTAACGTACCGCAATGCGCGACGCGGTCCATCCTGCCCCGTGACGCTGCCTGACGTTAAGCGCGGCGACGGCCACTGGCCGCGGGCCACACCTCTCAAGCGCAAATAGCGAACGCTTAGAGCGATTCGAACCTGCCCCGCCGGGCGTGGGTGGATCGGAAGGTAGGCGCTCTTACCAACTGAGCTATCGCGACGGACTAACAGCTTGGATACCGTCACGGGGCAGAACAGAAGGACGACCGCTGGGACCCTCTCCACCAGGATATTGTCGACCGCTCGGACCCTCGCCACCAGGACATTGTCGATCGCTCTGACTCGCCACCAGGACACTCCACCGCTCGGACCCTCGCCAACAGGACACTGTCGACCGCTCGGACCCTCGCCACCAGGACATTGTCGATCGCTCTGACTCGCCACCAGGACACTCCCACCGCTCGGACCCTCGCCAACAGGACACTGTCGACCGCTCGGACCCTCGCCACCAGGACATTGTCGATCGCTGTGACTCGCCACCAGGACACTCCACCGCTCGGACCCTCGCCAACAGGACACTGTCGATCGCTCTGACTCGCCACCAGGACACTCCACCGCTCGGACCCTCGCCAACAGGACACTGTCGACCGCTCGGACCCTCGCCACCAGGACATTGTCGATCACTCGGACTCGCCACCAGGATGCTGGGCTGTGTATGGCAGGAAGATCGATTACGTTGCGTAGACCTTCAAAACAGTGAATAGATGCTTGCATGGACGGGTAATCACCAGATGGCCGAACCGAACTGAAAGTGGCGGATTTAGTACAAGATGTCATAAAAGTGTGCCTGCGGGCATATACACAATTTTCTTTAAAACATGGCTCTGGCTACGGGTATTACCACAAGGTTTTGGCAGTTTTCTGGTGTGTGAAGTGGTCGATTCCGAAATGAAAGCACGCTTGTGAAAAACAAACGCACAGAACGCAAATGATTGTGACAGTTTCAATGTGCTCGTGAATAAGTAACGCCATTACACGTGATGCAAAACTTCCATGCAAAATAGTGTAATAATGGGGAAATACTGATAGCAGGTGTACGATATAGACAGTACTTCTGCTTCTGTTGTAATGTCAGCTCAAGAACATATCACACAAGACATGGAAAGGGTGGAAAACCTGTTGCGCGTGAACCGCGATCAGAAATCCAGAACAGCGTGTCACGGTTTTTGTTCGGGATGGGCATGCTGGCATTTGTGTACGGCTGTGTTGTTACTCTGCTTCTCCGCTCAGCTACCCCAAAGCTAGAGTAGCTGAATAAAGAAGAACTTCGGACGAAGAACATCGTGCACATTCTGTTGCGTAAGATGCAAGACCTAATGCAAAGAAATGCATGTGCATAATAACAATGTACACCTCGCGCAATGTCGCGGCAAGTCATGGCGGACTTAGGCGTTGCACAGGTATATGTTCGTACATGAATTCCTGGTTAATGAGTACAATCTTGACGAAACTGATGAGGCCAATCCATTATAATTAATCCAGGAGCTCATCAAAGGTCGGACCTAGTAAGTGATAAACGCAGAGCAATATCACATGCATTGTATTCCTGGGTAACCAGGACAACGGTTTTGTCATGCACATCGGTGGGAGCGAAGCTCAGATGATGCGTTTTTAGAACAGTCGGAGAATGTGCCAGGTTCATGAGTGTATTTATAGGAAACGTTTCGTCAGGTTAAATATTTCACACGCTTTGAATGGGTTGTCTTAAATTATGTCATGTAACGCGTGCTATGTATGCATTCGATTTAAGCTAATGTGTAGGTCAGGCCGCTCACTTTTACCGAACACTCGTGTAGTGTTGGAAATTAGAAAAAAAAATTCATGGCGGCAGAGTGCAAATTTTCTATGGTGGAGTTCAAAATTCTCCAAATGCTGCGGGTCATTACACTTTCATTTAGGTTATCTCTGATACATAACATTACAATGTCTGGTACTCAACAAAAACGCCACTTTTCATGTACAGCAATTCATGTGAAAATATTGCAAATGAAAGAAAACATCAGTATTAAACATGACACTCTGAAACAACATAGTCCCAGACTCTGTAATACGAAACGCATGTCCATGTATATGGGTTTGCAATTTGTGAAACAGCTTACCAAACCAAGGATCTAGGTCAGTCTTTTTCTCCCAAAGTATTGCTGTAAATAGGAAGCGTCTTATGCGATTTTCTCAAAGTTACAAACAAATCGCTTAGTGAGCGTGCGCAGTTTCACAAATTAAGTTCCGAGCCGACCAGAGAAATATGAAACAAAAGAGTGCCAATGAATGTGCCACAGACGGCCACCTACTCACGCTCCACCACGATCACACAACTCACGCTCCACCACGGCCACGCCACTCACGCTCCACCACGATCACACTACTCACGCTCCACCACGGTCACACTACTCACGCTCCACTAGGTAACTGGTTTTAAAAACGACTAGACCGTCATGTCCTCCACCTGACAACTCCCGGACAACACACAAGGCCCTGCACGTCCCAGTCGAATAATAGACAGGCAGCACTCTCAACCGATTTACCGAAATAGCGCAAGTACAATGCCTGACAGACCCGTGCAGGCCGGCCAGAAGGAATCGGAGTCAGTCACTTTGCTGACTCCAGCGTATAATACACTGTATTAATTGATTTTGGTGCGCTTTAGCCGACATCATTGCGAAATATGATAATTTATGTTTTAATTCATTGATGTGTTTGTCCTATTAAATCCCTTTCCTTAATTTGCTCTGGTGTCCTAGTGTTTTTGTCGGAGTGAGATGGTATTTATAGCAATGTTTTTGGACTTAAAGGATATTTTTATACAGCTTATGTCACCTGTTTTAATTTTACACCCTTAGGTGACAAATTTAATTTGGTTTAAATTCCCAGCTGTGCTTACATTTTTTTTACTCCGGATAGCAGCAAGTGGCCAGAAATCCAACCACGGGACGGTCCTGGACGAGTTCAAACAAGTCCTTCATAATCGTGATGCCCGTCTCTATACAGCTTCCCTCCAAATGTTTACAGCTATGTTCCAAGACATGAGCGCGAGCGGAATATTTATGCTCTTGACAAAAGAGTCATAGGGAGGCGAATCATTTAAAGCAATCGGGGAGTTTTGCTATGTTCAACCTCCAACCTGAGCTGGGAGGCGGGCGCAAGCCACTGGATAGTTGAGACGTTTCCGACGCTGCATTGCCAGTGATTCTCTAAGTTGCATTGCTATGACACAGTGGTGGCGCGTGAGTACACGGCCGTCTGTGGTAGGTGCTTGGGTGTGCGGTTTCCTATCACCGTTGGTTGCATCCTTGGCAATTAATGCGGTTCGTTGTCAATGGTAGGTTAAGTCATGTTCAAATTTGAGTTGGTGTACATAGGGCGTAAGAAGTGAGAGCTTTGCTAATGTGCAGACCGGTGCGATTCTGCTACTCGTTTCTCATTTCCCGGCATTGTTCAAAAGCGATTCCATTCAACATTCACATATCTTATCTTTCACATTACATTTTCATACATTTCCACACATGATTTGTTGTACACCTAGGTGGCAGCACAGGCTGTTTGGTATCGATGATCTAACTCTGATGGGTGCAAGATTTGTGCTCTTGCCGATTTCAATGCTTGGATCGTGATGGAAGCAGCAAGTCTCAAGCTGTTGCACTTTCTGGTCTCAGTTTGTCCTGAAAGAGGCGGGTAAATGAGTTGTTTTCAAAGCTTCTTTTGTAGCATCATGGTTGAGTGCGAAATATTTCATTTTACCCAGTCACAATCCTGGAGTACAAAATCTCCTGGTATACATTATACCAGGAAATATCGATTTTTCCAACACCGCACTCGTGGATCACCCGTATTGAAAGGCATGCCCCACATTTGAAAAGATTGAGGCAAGCGTTAGACGTGATGATGTAAGCTCACTTTTACCTGTCGGTATATTTTTGAGTGGAAAACACGGCTGTGGACGGCACAATTTCTCTGTTGATATGCTTAATGCACCATTGTCTGATTACGTCGTCGTACCTTGCACAACATCGGTTGATAGTGAGTCGATGGCCGTTGTATCTGGACATCGTGCTCACAAAGGCCTGATATAAACGACCCGACAACTATTTCGATGATGTTTTTCTCGGCCTTGTTCGCCGCCTGGCTAATGAGATGGCAGGATCTGAATGACATTCTGATGGTGTCGTGGATGGTTGGATAGCCTTGAAATAGCATACGAAATGGTGTGGTCAAGTTCGCGGGCGTGTAGCTCAGAAACTAGATGGAGTTAGGTCTCAAGAAGGGCAGGGCTGTGAACCGCTCGGAATGGTCTTTTAGACGGCTATTTCAGTTCAAAACCCCATGAAGATGTGGAGATATTGTGGAAACGTGGGATGCTTCCTTTTAAGGGAGTATTCCAGTGTTTTGTACTTCGTCTACTTCTTACTTATTGTTACGTCAGACGCGTACGATTTGAACAGTAACACCAGTTTTATCGAAATCCTTCTGAGAGCTTAGAATTGTTATTTGAAGTGCTGAACCTACGCGAAAAATCTCATTGGATTCTCTGCTTGCTCGCGGCTATGAAAGTAATACATTACGTTTGCCTCGCGTGTTTTAACGCGTGTGTTGTAATGGTTGCAACACACTGATATGGCAAAAGCGTTGTGTAATAAATGTTTTGAAAGCTTAAAGCACTAGACAAAAAATTTATGCGAACATGAAGCCATTTTCCCGCGAATTCAACGAAACGTTATACTATGGCTATGAGCTCTTCCCTATGTCGTTCATCAAAGTGACTCTTTTCGCCGCACACTTTGTTTTGGGGAGCATCACTTGATCCATGTGACGCACTGTCTCAAAGTGCTACCAATGCGCTTCTCGATAGGGATCTTGTCCGGTGGGCCAATCACAAACGTTCTTTTATTCACCCCAGTAGGAGTGCGCCCGGCCTTTATCATGAAGACGGTGGTCGCGAATGAAGGGAAGAAGTGTAGTGCTGTTACAAAGCGTTGACAGCGTGGTTTGGACTTGAAAGCAATTGAAATGAAAATCGCTTTTATGTCTCGACGGTGCTGCAATGACATTACCCAGTGCTGTAATTAGACGTAAATAATCCCGAGGTTTCCCAAGAGTCTGTTTTTGAAATATGGCCCAAAGGTGGGACTACTGCTTTTAACAGTTTAACAGTTATCAGGTGACGGGGAAGCGATTAATTTGGAGAGTGGATCATTATCTAAAAAGCAAGTCATTGCGCTGTCATTTTCAATGAAACATGCGGTCGTTTAGATAATGGACTGAGAGAGAGGATAGCTACTTTCATTAATGGATCACAATACTCCATGAACTGCGAGTTCCCTTTTCGTAGACAGCGTTGGCGACAATAAAGAGTAGTCTTCAGAACTATGCCTGAATGCAGAAAATTGACCTAGCAGGATTAGGGATGTTTTGACCCCAACACGGATCATTTCACCGGGCTAGGCTCCACAACTTTTGCTGCTTTTTGGGCCAAACATTCCAGGCCGTCGTGGACCACATACATACAAATTGTGTTTAACACGTAGCAATGTCGTATACCATGTCAACAGCACCAACACAAATTCAGAGAACAAAGATGCACCGGTTATCGTGTAGAGGGTGTCCATTGTCCGTGGGAGAAGGGGCACCTGACACCGGGAGACCTGACAGACACGCGTTTTTGAGTAGGTCAGGGAAGGCAAAATGTGCGAGGCTCCGTATGTTCTGGAGCCTTGTACCAGTAAAATGTGATTTTCAAACTAACTTTATTGCACGCAACAGTCTGATTGCTCTATCGACAAACATTAGTGACTGTTTCATTGCAATGTATATGATTGAAAGATCAGTTTTGTGATAAACAAGTTTGGGCATAAGTGTAAATGATATTAAACCCAATTAGCAATTGGGCTTGATTCAGCTGCGACATGCACATGCTTGATTATGCTGCCATGTATTTGCCTTAGCATGGGCGCTGTGGGAGGCGGTCACGCGCTGCTGATGCTGCGTTGTGGTTGTGGTCCAATCCGCATTGTTACGGCCGCAGTCAAAGCGCAAAGCGGCAACGTTTTGCTTTCATCGGATTTACTTGGTAAAAGCCTGCTTTTTTACTATAGTGTGATCATTCCGGGGAACATAGAAGTGTAACACATTGCTGGCAGCCCCAATCTCTACCCCGTCAGCACTCCTTGAGAAGTGCGGCTGCCAGTATCAGACGGCGATTGCCGTAGCGGCATGACGGCCGGCCCGCGGCCTGCCGTGTGCGGGTCGCCGCTGCTCGCTCCGGCGCGCTGGCGGCGGCTCCGTCGGGCCTCATCACGGCAAGTTTGCGACGTCGCTCGCCACAGCGGCGGTTGCCGGCCACCGGTCTAATTAAAGCTGTGGTCCGACGCTGGTGATGCCGGTCTCAGATGATCCAAGTTGACGCGAGGTGTGTGTCATTGATGGGATGGCTGCCGCCTGGTGTCGCGAGAAGTGAGCAATTTGAACCTCGTCTGGTCGCTCCGACTTGTCTGCCTGTCATTGGCCACCTGGCGCTGCGCACTGTCGTCAGGCTGCGCTTCGCCGGAATTAAGGATGCGATGGAGCTTATGCCGTCCCACTGGGTAGGATACTCAGGCCCGCAACCTGAAGTGGCGGATTCAATTCCTTGCTGTAAACAGTTTCAGTGGCCATTAACACGCCCCGGGGCGGCCGGTTAAACATCCTTCGCTCGTGTGAGGCTCAATTTGACCACTCTGTGATCTGAGACACTAAGAAAACTAGGGACACCAAATTCCGAGGGTGTGTTGGCCCGTATGTAAACTCACTTGTGTGAAAATTTGGGCTTCGTAGGGCAAGACCTTCGAGTCAGTTAAGGGCAAACAAGGTCAAACTCCGTACTGGTGCCCGAACTGTTCTAGAACCTAGCTTCCTGTTCCAAGGAAAGGATCATTGCTGCTCATTTAAGGCCAGTGAACTTGTATGACCGCTCGCAGGTCATGGTGACAAAAATGATGCAAGACTGCTTCGACTTTCTATTTGAATAAGCGTCAAAAATTGCGTCAGAAAGTTATGTTCCTGAAAACATGATGTTGACGGGAGTCATTTTAGGCATTGTTCAATGGAACAAGTCATAGGGATTTCTCTCACTGAGAGACATATCCATCTGTTTTCCTTTACAAGTTCTGTAATATGTTTTCAACGTGACCCGTACTGAAAGTATTGTTTTTCGCGAAAACGCCGCCATTGTATGTTTGAGAAATATTTGCATCCCCAATAAGCGCGAAACAGCAAAAATGTTGGCACTTCCAACGTTTGTTTTTCGTCTTACCTTACTGTAACGCTATTTCCGAAGGTGAAAAGCGTACACCTGGTAAAATTCAAATTTGTACGCGCATGACGAGATCGCACAACTCAGATGTTATTTTCTCGGTTGTGCGAATCCGTCTGACATATTCCATTATTGGTATTATTACTGAGGCGAATCCCTTTGTAGCATTAACAGAATTTAAGATTAGTGGCTTGGCAAGAATACCAATGTCCCACAACTCTGATAGTGTGAGAAGCATTAATTCGCAGACGCATTAGCTTTCGGAGCCGCTGGTGCGTTCAGCTCCCGTGCCGGCGAATGGATGTGATTGGCGATGCTGATAAGAAGGGTGCATGCTGGTACACTGTCGTGGCCGTCGCACTATTGCCGAGGAGCATACAGACCAGCGTCTCGTTCAACGCATTCTCTGTTTCAGTTGGCCCTGAAGCACCGACAGAGCAAGAACCACAAAACGCGCATCATCTTCTTTGTTGGCTCTCCAATCGAATGCGACGAAAAAGAAATTATCAAAGTCGCTAAACGGCTCAAGAAAGAAAAAGTCAATGTGGATATTATCAGTTTCGGCGAAGAGGTAAGCTGGATGGGGTAGATGGGGTGAGCACATTGTGCTTTGAAACTGGAATCACTAGGATGATCTCATCATTTTCGCTCGCCTCGGCAATGAGAATCGCTGACTTCCAACAACAAGCTGGATTAAACGATCGCTTGCATTCTTTGAAGTCTTAGTCATTGGTGACGTCTGACGAAAGTGCCGCCACGAGCTATATATCATCCAGATGGAGGCAATTTCAGCCCAGGCTCCGATTGCAACAGATGCAAAGTGCGTAACAGCCATTCGGCAATGAAGTATGGGCTGGTGAACTTAACTATGTCTAGCCGCTGTGACGTGCCGCTGAGTAGAGCAACACGCAGCACATGAAGATCATCTGGTGACCCAGGCTGTCATGCTATTTGTTGTTTGTTTGTTTAAGTAATGATTTTAATGTAAAATATGGTTAAGTATAACTCACTGCTGTATATAATGTGTCAACACGTATGGTATGTTATACATTATTTACCGTTTTTTAAATATGCTGAGAAGTTCCCATTGACAGAAGATACATACGACCACACGTACACACACACGCGCATGCACGCGCGCACGCACGCACGCACGCACGCACGCACGCACGCACGCACGCACGCACGCACGCACGCGCAGAAGAGGGGAGGGAGACAAACAGAGAGAGAATATATATGTATATATAGATATATATATACATATATATATATATATATATACATATATATATATATATATATATATATATCTACATATTTTTTCTCTGTTTCTGTCTCCCTCAAAAAACACAAATTTTCAAACGTGTGAAGAGCTCAAGTCTCGGCATTATCAGTAACCGCACTCCAGTCAAAAGTGGACATTTCAGTAATGAATATGACTGAACCTCTGCGGTCGTGCTTCCAGTCCATTCGGACCTGGCCGAAATTTTCCCGTCGGTTTAGTTACGTGCAGAAAGCTGCGCGTGCCGGCTCGTTTCAATGCGGATTTCATTAAAGTTCTTTGTAAAATCTGTCACGTCATGCATGTATTCCGTGTCCGTTGTTCTCCAGTTGTAAACAAATAGACGTGTTTGGATGTAGGTGCGAAAGTGAATGCAGTGAAGACATGGCCCTGGTCGTTGTAGCAAATCTGGGGTGCCGGTAGCTGTGTCTCAGGGCGGAGTCTAAACTGCCCAAAAGCTTGGCGCGTAGAAAATAATCGTAGAATATCAACTGTTCGTGGCGTTTAAGTTCGCTGCAAAAGCTGTTCAGTTCATTGCTGAGTTTCACCAATGCAGTCCACAGCATAACGTGACGCGGGGGACAGATGATGAGTGTGCCTTTGCATTGTACTTGTCCGCCGTCAGTTCTGACCGCCATTTATCCGCACTAGAGACGCAACTTTTCCAAAATATCAGGCTACAGCTCGGTCCGCCCCGACCAGCTAGAGATCTGGCCCACGGGCTATGTTGCCATGCTAACGCGGCATTGAGCCGCAAGTATTAAGTTATATGTGATATGCGTTTTGCATCGTTCCTTTTTTTAGATATATACAAGAGATATGCATGACGAATGTCACATCCTTGCCATCAAATGCGCAACCTTGTTTGACTAATAACAGTAATGTTGCTTGGGGAGCAGTGATGGACTATGCTACTTGGACGGCATTTCTATAACATTAAATTAGCTGCCTTAGACTGTGCGACGTCAGTTTTTAAATACAAATGGGAAGAAATTGAGTGGAATTTGAAATCGCTTCTCACCAAAATGTGCTATCTATTTGAAACTCGTGCTTCATCTTATCAAACAAAGTGGTGGGTTTTCAGAAACGGCCTGCATCAACTGAAAGTTTTGCACTGACAGAAATTAAAGGAAAACTGGATTTTTCAAATTGTGGGAAGTCGCTGCAGCTCAGTACACTGCACAGGAGCACGGATGATATATTCTCCCCGTCTCACAGCTTTTGAATGCGTCACAATTAACGCACTCACACCTGCCTTCAAAACAGAATCAGGCCACGGAATCAATATCGCATGACAGCTCTCGAATGCTTCATATTTCGCTCTAGCTACCATCCATGCTTCGTCCCACGGCGCTCGCCACCGTGCCATGTGTGGTACGACGTACAAGAATATCAATTTTAATGCATCCAAGAATGTTGTTTTTTGCCACTCAAGTGACATTCATATTTCGCAATACCACAAAAACCATAAGGTGTTGTTAGATACGGAAAGAATCTTCCTACGGAAAGAAGAACGGAGTAGAGCATGTCAAGGCATCCGTTTACTTTTTGCATAGCTCGCTTAGTCTGCAACTTTCAAATGTTTGGTTGGCGACATATTTTGAGCTGGAATTTTCGACCCACACCTGAGTCCATGTACATATATCGGAACAGATGGCTTGAGCAAACAAAATAGAAGTTGCTTTGAGACCCATGCGTTCAAAATTAATGGCAGTCGCAATAAGTTATGTCCTACGTAGCAACCCCGTCGTCCTGGTCATAAATAGCGTGTTCCGGTATGCATGAAAACACAGGTACTAATAGACAACTATGCCTCACAGATATTCAGATTTGGACAGCTGTTGTGGATGTAACAGAGCAGTACCTGCAGCTTATGTCCGCCAGTGAGCCAGACTAGTGAAATGAAAGTGAAACATTCCTGGCCATTTTGTTAAGAACCGTTAGTGGTTATGAGGTATGGTTTGCGTATGAAACAGCTTTTATTTAAGAGCACATCACCCTCACAATAACAGCCAGCACAGTATGCTGCTGATGACCCACCTGATCATATGCTAAATGAAATCATTCCATACTGTGAGCATTTGGGTTGTTATTTTCGACTTTTCGTCGAAATCCGGGCCGGTACGCAATCAGGTGCGCAAGCAAGTCCAGGTACGCAATCGATGTAGAGCCAGTAGTGCCGTCCAGCTGCTCACAGGTTTGTTTTGAAATCATATTGGTGAGGATTAGTGAGAAGGTGCTAAGCTGCTACGCAAACGTGGCTATTTTGGAAAGGAGATCACTCACCGTCATTGGAATTGTGGCATAGAACCGTGCGATCCAACCATGCTTAGCACAGGCGCTAGACCCCGAGTTCCCAGCGATGCCCTGAGCCTGCGTGATGTAAACGAGGGTCTCATCGCCAATCTTTGGCGACCTCTTCCACGTGCTGTTTGTTGTCTGCTGTCAGGCTGCCAACACGGACATCCTCAGCCAGTTCATCAACACCATCAACGGCAAAGACGGCACCGGCAGCCACCTGGTGACGGTGCCGACTGGGCCGCATCTGTCCGACGCGCTCGTCTCATCACCGATACTGCAGGTGAGCTGGCACCGCTCCGGCGCCGAGCGGCGGCGGCGGCGGCGGCGGCGACGGCGGCGTCGCTACTGCTGCTGCTGCCACCCGTCTCCGTCCACCCGTCATCGTCCACCGTCTCCGTCCGTCCGTCCGTCCGTCCGTCCGTCCGTCCGTCCGTCCGTCCGTCCGTCCGTCCGTCCGTCCGTCCGTCCGTCCGTCCGTCCGTCCGTCCGTCCGTCCGTCCGTCCGTCCGTCCGTCCGTCCGTCCGTCCGTCCGTCCGTCCATCCATCCATCCGTCCATCCGTCCATCCGTCCATCCGTCCATCCGTCCATCCGTCCATCCGTCCGTCCGATAGCTAGGCGAAACAAAATGGTCCGACAAGAGCATCCAGATTTGGAATTTAAGTTTATTTGCCAAAGTTACATTTCGTCCATCCCCGTCCGCGCGTCTCCGTCCCGTTCCGTCCAGAGTGAGCGTAGGCGTCTTCAGTCGATTCTGAGAAGCATGACACCGCATTCACTCCTTATTTCAGGCGAGCGTCATTATATGCCTCTGCCAGCTTGTTATAAGTTTTTGCCGGTGCTCGAATGCCATCGATACCTTTCTTGTGGCGCTCCGCACCTATCTGGGCAACTGGCGGAGTTTGCCGCACCATTATCAAGACCCTTTATTGCCGTTCACGGTTTACTGGTATCACCACTTCTACGAGCACGCTCTCGTGCTGGCAGTGCGGCCGGAAGCCGAGCAAGGTCCGAGTTCAGCTCCGTAAATTTCAAAGTTTTTGCAACAACTCGACCCGGTCACGTCTTTGACATGCGCCGTCATGACTTTTTGACGAAATGTTTATGATGGAACGCCGTGAAATGTGTACGAATAAACGGCGCAATGCCGTACCAGTTAAGCTGTAATGGTCTCAAGGCACTCGTAGCCTGTTGGATCGGTTGGTGTATGTCTGCACTGTTTCAACATCACCGCTTCCTCACCTCCCCATTCGATTAACATGGGACGCGTACAATGTTCAAATCGAAAAGAGTCATGGCAGGCGGTTTGGAAACACTCAGATCTCATCGACCAGGTGTTACGGTGGCGTGCTGGTAGCCTCCGCTGACAAAGCCGAAAACAAAGAGTGGCGCTGACCAACGTATAGCTCTTTTTAGGTCCGGGTTTTCCAACATGCCCTGGCCGCGACTGCCTATGATTGGCATACATTTTGCTGGATGGGGACTGGCGCTTCCCCGGGGACGAACTGCTAACGTTGCGACGAAACGAGCAGCACTCGAGACGTCCTTTGCCTGATCCGCCGTAGAAACCAGCGGAGGCCTTTGCCAGGCTAATGCAGAAGCAGCGCAGCGGATGTACGGTGACGGAAAACAAGCTGGCGACTGTAGAGGTCGTGTCGGTCTTGCTGCGACGCTACTTCGCAAAGGAAGGGCATGGAAGCCGGTGTCCTTCAATTGCAATACATGTTATTGCGGTCTCGATATGTATTGTAACTAAAAAAACTTGCGTATCATTACATAAGGGATAGTACGAAAGTACTGCTACTGGCCGCTGACGGCAGCCACTGTTCTGGCCAGGGTGAGGACGGTGCCGGCGCGCCTGGCATCGGCGGCGGCTCGGGCTTCGAGTTCGGCGTCGACCCCAATGAAGACCCGGAGCTGGCGCTGGCGCTGCGCGTCTCGATGGACGAGCAGCGCGCGCTGCAGCAGCAGCAGGAGCAGGGGCGCGAGACGGCGCCGGCGGCCGGCGCGCCCGTGGACGCGGCGGCGGCGGCGGCGGCACCGGCCGGCCGCGCCGCTGCCACCGGCGAGGAGGCCATGTTGGAACAGGTGAGCATCGCAGCTAGCGACCGGCCGCTGCTGGAGTCTCCCTCTCCCCTTACACTGGGGACGGTGTTGTGTGGATGGCTTGGGAGGCGCAGGGAGGTGGGGTGGGGGGGGGGGGGGGGGGGGGGGCGCGTGCTAATGCACGCACAGCTGTGTACTCCGGCGGCAGTATGACACGTATCTGGCATTGTCACCAGCGGCAGTCGGACGTAAGTCGTAGTGCGTACCGGCCGGCATGTTGGGCGCGCGCGTCAGGCAGTGGGAGATGGCACGCGACGCTGCACTGTGGCCACGGCTGTCACCAGCGGCCCCAGCCGGCGCGGCCAGGGCAGCCCGCATGACTCAGCCGCCCGCCGCAGGCTCTGGCCATGTCCATGGGAGGCGGCACCCCGCCGGCACCGCCTGACTTCGCCGCCATGACCGAAGAGGAGCAGATCGCCTACGCCATGCAGATGTCAATGGCCGACCGTGAGTAGGGAAGGGAAGGGAGGGAGGTAGAGAGCGGCGCAAACTGTTGCCTCTTCCCCTCCCGCACTTCCATCTCTCGCCCGTCCTTACCGTCGCCCCCCCCCCCGTCTGGTCTTTTCATCACCCCCCCCCCCCCTCTCCCGGAGCTTGGCCTTTCCCAGGTCTGCCATGCAGACGGGCCGGGTTATGGCTGATTCGTGTGCCGAGTCACCACGGGCAGCTGGCAGGCTGCTGATGCTGCGGTGCTGAGTGATGTCGTCCCACGTTACCATTCGCGGTCGGGTGGCGCAAAACTACACTCATTATCATCAGATTATCATCAGGGAGCCTTGACCTTGGGGTGGTGTGGCGATCTGTATGTACTGACGGCCGGTGCGCGAGGGCTCCAACCGCCTTGTTTGGCTTTGCTTTCGTGGCGAAGCGGTATTGAAACGCTCCCAACTTACGGCATGTTTTGATGGAAGACGCAACTTGGCCGCACTTGAGCCGATCAATAGTCAAGGCTCGATGATTCGCTCAATGATGCGGAGCCTGAACTGCTTCGGTCCGACCGCCGACTATCCGCCTCACAGAGGCTTGCGTCGGCCGGTCACCGTATTGGTACGGGCCTCATTCACACCTTGTTTGCGGGCCCGCGCCGGCCATTACGCCGGTGACTGACTTACGCATGCATCGCGTTCAACGACAACCGTGTACAGCACTCAGGGGCAGACGGTGTACACTAGTGATGTCAGATTAAAGCATTTTCAAACGACTGTGTGACCTGACGCCGATTGGCGCGTGGATGACGTGACTGAGGCCGGCCATTTTTACCCACAGTTATTTTGGCACTGCGTGATGTTTTTCACCGTGTTGGCGACCACCACATTATATTTTTATTAGTGTATCTACTTAGTGTAATTTTCAGTTGGCTGATGTGTTCTAATGACAAGTTTTTCAAAGCTACTGTGGCCAAGATCCTTAAATCGCAGCATATTCAAGAAAATTGCAGTTTGTTCACACAAAAAAGCTTATTCGGTCATGGAGGCACTTCCAAAATTAGGGGCCATAGGTAGGTATGGGTATGGCGGGTTTGGCGGAACCATAACCCCTTCGAGGTATGGCGTTTAGTACAAGTAGGTTTAGTACACTAGGTCATGTTTTGGGGGCCTGGTGTTGTTTTGTTTGTATGGCACGGCCGAGTGGCGGTGTCGCAAGCCGCGTTGTACTACCGCCAATCCCATCTTTGGGAGACTTGGCGTTCGCGGTCTCTCCTTGTGGTGACGCTGCACGCTGTCGCGACATGCCGTCTCTGTGATGGGCGTGCATAGGTTCTCCTTTTTCGAAGATGTGTAAAGTGAATGCCACTGAGCCCGCGTCCCCTCGGATTATGGCAACGGCCAAACGTTGCCAGAGCTGAACACTTTCTCGTATGTGGCCGGACGAGGAAATCAGTCCAGCCTCTAGACTTCCGGCAACATTTCTCGTCGATGGACCACAGGCTCCTCAAACGCAACTAGTTGTAATTGAGACCGCGGAGCGGGGCTCGAGCGTTTTCTGTTCTTTCCGTATTCGGCTTCTTTAGCTGTGGCGCCAGCGGCTATCGCGGAAGGGATGAGGTTGGAGGTGGCAAACGTATTAATGCATGTGGCATCCCATGCCAAGGTCTTGCCATGGGCAAACGGAAATATGGTCATACCATGGGCCTTTTACTGGGCATTTTATTGATTGTGAAATCTGTGTCGCATTCCAGCACATGTCACTTGTAACGTGCGATTTGTTGAAGTCTTCCTTTACAGCTTGGCCTGAATGGTGCTTCTCATGAAGCTTCTTAATCTTCTGTTGAAATACTCTTTTAAAAAGCTGCTCAGTGCGGTAAGGTTTCCAGTGCTAGAGAAGTCAGTTGTTGGGAGGAAACAGCGTGAGTGTAGGTACACCTCGGCGAATGCATGTAAGTCGCACTACGGCGAATGCTTTTTATTTGACTAGTCACAGGACCGACGTTTTTGCACATGTGACGTGTACTATTTTCAGGGCAAGCTTTTCATCCACTAACACCATACAAAAACATATGAAATATGAAGTGCTTGGGGTGATATATAAGAGGCGGAATCAGACATGTAGATGGGCACTTCGATTCACAATTCATTACCCACTCCGTTCATACCTATCCGTTATGAAGCGCGGAAATTTAACACCGCCTGAACTTTATTTGCAATGCCGTTTAAACAACATTGTTTGCTTTAAAGAATAAAGGCGCGGACAGTTTGTTGAAGCCAAAATTGCATCGCTGCGCCGTGTCTGGATTTACTGCAAAGATGATGGAGCGCCAAAAGCTTCGATGTGTTTTACAATGGCAACTTACGTTGTGGCAAATAAAGGAACTTACATTCCAAATCGGACTGAGTCGGGTTAACCCAGAAATTAAAATGAGAGGCCTCAAAACGTATTAGTGTTTTAACTGCATTGTGTGAATACAGCAGTACTTTTATGGAGGAAAACAAAAGATGATGGGAGAAGAGCATTTGTGTGTTAAGCAAGGCAGAGGATGCGTGATGCAGGGTGAACGAGGGCGAAAAATGACTGCCCTCAGCGAAATGTGCCCATATTTTAGGCACGCAGTGACTTTGGACTGCAAATATGCGTTCTGGTGGTGGCCTTATCTAAGTTCAACATCACCGAGCCGTCATTTTAAATGTATTCACAGAGATGAATCAAGCATTGCGAGACCAATCCCTTCCTTCCCTGCCACTTCCACATAAACGACTGTAGCAGTGCTACACAAACGAATATTCTGAAACGTTTAGAGCAATGATGTTGGACACATTTGCGGCTTCTCGGTAGGGTCTCCCTTTTCGGTTAGTTGTGCTTAATGTTCGCTATGAAACTATGCTGGATGTCGTATAAAGATTGATGGTGTCTGTGATTCAGTCACATTCAGCTCAGTCGATTAATTTGACGGAAGAGATGCCGTTGTGGTTGAGACGACCGCAGTGCTCTGCGGCGTCCGGGCGTCCATTTACCACCATTTAAGGCACGCCTCGACGCCAGCATACGACTTTTTGGGGCGCGCGGAATGTGTCTTCTCGTCATAAAGGTTATTCACTTCGAGTAATCCGGGAAGATACCCTGCGCCGCGCGGGACGAGCGGGCCACTAACATACGGGGCAGTTGTTCACCATGATGTACGGACGTGATGCTGACTCCGCTAATATATCAAAGGTTAAATTAATAGACCCAGACATCTTTGGCAACCAATACCATCGTGTTTGATCGATGTGTTGCAAAATTTATTTTTGATAAAAGAACATTGCTTGCCAAGTTTTGGCGGGCATGGGTCCAGCCAGATCTGGCATTGATAATCAACAAATCAACAAATGTTTGAATGAATTGCGATCTTTGCAGTTGGGATCTATAAGTCCGAACAACGTCAATATGTTGGGTGGATATGCGTCACCATGAACAAGACAGACGATGTATGCTTATGTAGCTTCCATAACCTCTCGACTGAGGCTTCTGGCATTCGAAATCAGGTTCGGAAAAGGTGACGTCGTTCGCTGTTCTGTTGATTACGGGCATGTCTGGCTGCGAGGTTCGCTTGGGAGTCGTAGCCGGCACATCCGCCTCCACACTGTTGAATGTGTTACACGTTCTCATCTGTTCCGCTGAGATCGGACATCAATCCTTCGAATGTCCCAAAACGGCTTAGCCCATGGTTTGCCCACGAGAACGCATGTTCTGCTGCACAGATTCACCGGCATTTTGGCCAGTGTGACTGCCAGTGTTCTACGCCAGAGCCTGTGAGCCTCGTGCCGCCGTGACACCGGATCGCTGAGATCGGGGCCCAGTTTCGGTCCGTGTTTTTCAGCTTGCCTCGGAGCTTGAAAATGCCAACCTTTTCCGTGCTCTTCTTGCCATCCCTGTCAAGTGTTGACAAACGCATTCAAGTGTTCTGTACCAGAGGGCGTCGCGGGTGAAACGTCTGGTCAGCTAAAGGCGTTTGTGCTATGCAGCTGCAGCTAAATGCAGCTAAATGCAGCTGCAGCTAAATGCAGCTAAATGCGTTTGCGGTCAGCATAGGGTCTGTTAAAATGGGGTGTGAATCCTTATGTTTCTGCATCACTAAAGCACATTGCTGTGGCGATGGCTGTTAAAAGAAGTATGCCTCCTTTTGGGCATCACTTCAAAGCAGTTAGGCGGCGAGACCAGTTATTTCTGATAATAGCACTAGGTAGTGTCACGGCGGCACTATTAAGATATATTAAGCAAATTAATTTTAATCTTCAGGTTCAAATTGCGCAGTCTTCCAAATTGGTCCAAACACGCTGTCACAGCACTAGATTTCTTTCGTCTCTTGTAATCCCAGTGTAGCCCTGTTTCTCGACAGCTGACGACGGTAGAATATGCTGATGTTCGTCGTCACCTGTTGCGCATTCGAGGTACCACTTTTGACCTCCTGTAACCCGCTCACTGATGTCCTTCGGTCTTGAAAGTGGCGCTGGTTTGGTATGAATGACGTCAGTACAAATGAGCGTTTGCGATTGGTACACCGGGCGACGCAAGCCGCCCGCCGAGAACAGCATTGGTGGTAGTTTGAATGCCACTACAGACCATGTGATAAGTCTTTTTCCCAAAAGCTAAGTGTGCTTCGAGAGGACCCACTGTGCTGAACGCCTAGGGAAGAAAGCAAAGCCATGATAGGACGTTTCGTTGAATTTACGTGATGACGGACGTGGCCGAAAATTTAGGGGATTACTTGCATAGTGGTGTGCAGAGAGTCCAACGGCATTTAGCCCGTCAGGGTAGCCGGAGTTGTGAGGAAGCCGCATATTTATTGTGCATGGGTTCTCAAGCAACCAACATCAACCTTGTTGGTAGTGGAGCGGACCACAAAAGTTGTTTCTGCATTTTGAAAGAAGCGTTGCGTCCCATGACATCAATGAAGCGAATGGACAATGTATTTAGCTACTCATTCAGATGAATTCATGTCATGGACAATTTTATCGACCAGCAGCCATTTCTCAAAGCGAAAGCACAATCTTACGCCATGTGCTAATGTGTACTTTCGATTTTACAAACTACATATTAAGCCGGTTCCTCAAAGCCGTCACGTAACCTTTGTTGTAGTTTGTACATTTGGCAGTGGCGTAGATTTGTGCGTCCCGTTGCCAGGACAACGACCATCAAACTTGAGATAATTCTAGCCTTACTGTGTTACCTTAACCCGAACCGCCGTCGATTAAGGTAAAATGATTTATAAGCTTTCACTTGTCTGGCTTGGTAATCGAACCGACCAAATTATTTGACGATTTTGGGGATTTATCTCCAGCTATAATTATGACGCTTTGGATGAAAAGCAACGCTTGTCAGGATGTGAAAGCAAAGGGACAAGTGCCGATGGTGCGGTGGCTGACGGGTCTGGGTGCGGGTTGCGATTACCTGCGATGCGCGCGTTTCTGCCAGGGTGAGAGGCAGTTGACGCTATGTAGCCTAAGCAGCGGAGTGCGCTGAGTGCTGAGTGCTGAGTGCCACGTAATAAACAGAGCAACACGTGTTGCAGACGGTGTGTGGCCTTGTGGAGATGGATGCGGAACGGGGGGTTGATTTTGGTGGCAATGTTGTTCATAATTGATAAATTCGGTGAAGGAAGCTACCTTTCATTCATCAGCTCTTTCAGCGCTCAGTTTGATCCCAAAATGCTCCACTCATGGAGGCGTTATTTTGCATTACGATTGTGATCGAGATCATGTGAATAGTAAGTACGCAATGCTTGTGCTTACTAAGGATGTCTTAGGCATTGAAGGTGGGATTGCCAGACCTTAGCCTTCAGAGCTTAAGGGAATATGTGAAGTAAACACGAGCTGTCAATGATCACTGAAAAAGGGCTTTTCATGGATCCAATCATAAGCAGCCTGCTGTACTTGTCATCGGAACAGGGTATTTCTATATGGCTGATCATTGAAAGTAAGTTTCTGTTATATGACTTCACGCAGGCTAGCTGCTGCCTCATGACATAGTGATGCACAAGATGTATGCAGCCGTGTTATCCAAATGATGTCAATTTTAGAGAATAATTTTTGCGTCATGCTTAGCTATTTTATTACCATTTATTGCACATCATAACGTTTTCAACCAGGGTAGGCATTGCAGGCAATGGTGCTGTCCATACATCACTTTGAAAGTGCCGGGAATACAATTTCCACACACATAGCATATATGGTATTCATAACAAGTATTGTGACAGCCACACAAATTTATCAGCTGGAATCTATTTTGATGTTTTTGCAAGGGAAGCTCCTTGACCAGGCAGTTTTTTCTTTGACCAGGCAGACCGACGGAACCCTCCCCCCCCCCCCCCCCCCCCCCGGCCGACACGGCTGAGAGTTGGCGGAACCGCCTACGCCCCACTGCAGACGATAATGACCAGCAACAGCGGGATCGTGTTACCACTCTCGGGTCATATTCGCGTTCGGTGGTGTGATGGTCAGGCACAGAAACCTTAATGACATAGAGCGTCCAGCGCGATGTGCTTTTCTATGCCTAGCAATCTGCGAAGGATAATTTCCGTTGCAGTTGCGAGTATATTGGTATGCGCTTGATAGCACCGTTTTAGCGACCCACTGAAATGTTCACTTACTTTTACGTGATTGAGTGCGTGATATTAGTTAAGTTTCTTTTCGCAAAAAGGTATAACGGAAACAGCTTTGTTGTGCACGTGAATAAATCTTTGAATGGTTAACTTTCGCGCCCTTCTTTTAACCATCCGCTGGTTATGAATTTTGCAATGCGAGCCCATTGTTCAGGAGCTGCTGTTTAAAGAAGTGTTTTTGAAGACTGTTGACACGTTTGTGATATGTTAATATGATGACCCAGCGTAAACTGCTGGATGAAGACAGGGACCGCTCGCAATCTCCAGAATGCTCCAGCCTAGGACCAGGCTAAGCCCGAGTGGTCCGTGCGCACCAGCATTGGCGTTACGGTGATGACATCGTCACCTCGCTCACCTCCCAGGATGCTGTGGTGCTGCCGCTGCAAAGGAGAAAACTGGCGCGTTTTGGCCAAATCCAGGTCACTCGGTTCGCTCTTTTTTTGTCGGAGCCCGACAAAAAATTACGCACTTTCTTGCCAGTGGCTGGAAAGTTGGCAACGCAAATTGAAAAATGGTTCCACTGTGATACCACTTTTAGGGCCGGCTTCATCATCGATTGGGCCGCATAAGTGGACCGCTGGCCGAGCGAAAGCTGGCTGTCCTGTTAGAGGCCTACTGGTCAGGGTAGAAAGGCTAGGACAGGGCCGGCCTTGCGTCGGAGGCTTGCGTTCCTGGCGCGGCTGCCTTCTCCGGGCACTTTCACTCCCGTTAGGGTGCTACGGCAGAAAGGTCGCTGCGCTTTTAGCCTGGTTCTTCCGACGGTACGGTAAGCATCGGACTCAATGGCGGACAGATCCACAATGTCGTCCTGGGGGGGGGGCTGGAGAGGGAGTAACCCGATTTGGGTCCAAAAATTGAATATTTGTTCTACTTTGTTCGAGGACTCATCGCGTTTGGCTTTCTTTTCTTTCAAAAATGTCTAAATAAACGGATTTTTGTCATAGTTTGTTGATTTTGTCCAAGTCCGGAAACACGTCTTTCCCATCTTGGGCCATCTACGTGCGTGTGGGGGGGGGGGGAGGGGGAGCCATGGTCCGGTTCCTCCTCCCCTTGGATCCGCCCTTGATCGGACCTTTTGACTTTTCTGTTGTTTTTAGCGGTGTGTCGTGTCTGTTGTCTGTTTCTGTTGCCATTCGACGTCAGAGGCGGATCTAGCTTGGAGTTTTTTTTTGGTGGGGGGGGGGGGGGGGGCAACAGTTCGTCGCCAGCTGGTTGGTGTGGGATCCGAGGTCCAGTGCACTTCTCAAACACGATGTTTGCGCAAAATATGACTAAGCCGCGTCAACATGCGTTTTGTTTTGATATTCAAATCGCTGCCGACTTTTCTTCATGAAGTTTTTCTTTTCCGAAACGGAAAGAAATGTTTGATGCCGCATCACCAAAGTTAAAACAGACGGTGAGTAGGCGAAACTTTTACGAAGTTCTGGGAATGTTTTGGAGGGGCCAAAACATACTCGCAGAGTTTTTTGGGGGGCCATGGCCCTGTGCCCCCCCCCAGGATCTGCCTATGTTTGACGTTAAAATAATTCCCAAAATAATTGGGCGGTGTCTTCACAGCTGGCTCAAGCACAAAAGTTTTCATTGCATCATATCGCTCAGTCACCCAAAAGTTCGTCAACCACCTCATGAAGTCGAACGTTAAAGCCGCTGTATGAAGGCGTTGGCGTGACGGCCACGCCAAGCAGTCACTGGTGGGAAATTTGATGTGGTAGCAAAGGTGCAAGCATCGACTTCGAACTTACGTATTAGCGTCCGTCAACAGGTAAGATGGTAACGAGACATTTGCTATCTCTTCTCGCGGACAGGTTGACTGTCACTTTCCCAGTTCTAGTTTCTAAAATGTGAATTGCTGCGTTCGTTTTCGTGTGCGGATATTTTCTATGCCACGATGTGGATGAATTTGGAGGATTTGTAAAAAAATAAACAGACAGTTATTATTATATTACACTATAACAGACAGTTATCTTTTAGAAACCCTCGGCAACCAGATTGTGCCCAGTGCTCAGGTTTTCTTTTTAAGGAGCCGACCCCGCATGGTAAATCTCATTTGACTCCATGCTCACCACCATGCAAGGAAGGGATTTCGTTTCCCTTGCTTTGTCTAGCGTATGTGCCGTGATGTTTGCAACACACTTATGTGTCTTAAGGTTTGTGCAATAAATGCGGCAAAAGCTTGAAACACTCTTCAGACAAAAGGATATGCGAATATGAAGCCACTATTCCACGAATTCAACCAAACGTCATATTATGGCTTTGATTTCTCCCTATTGTGTCCAACTAATCGGTTCTTTTCTAGGCGCACTGGCTTTGGGGGAGTTTCACATGTTCCGATGTCTTTGCCCACTGGGCCAATCGCAAACGGTTTTTTATTCGCACCAGTAAAAGCGCGCCCGGCGGTTGTTATGACGACGGTGATCGCGACTGCGGGGAAGAAGTGTAGTGCTGTTACCAAACGTTGACAGCGGAATTTGGACCTGAAAACAAGTGAAATAAAAATCGTTATGTCTCGAAGTTGCTGTAGTGGCATTGCCTAGTGTTTTGATTGCACCTAACTAGTCCTGAGGTTTCACTAAGTTGTTTTTGAAATATACCCTAAAGGTGCGACACTCCCGTTTCCACTTTTGCTCGAGGATAGCGAAGCTATCAATTAAGATAATTAATTGTTATCTAACAAGCAAGTCATTGTCAGGTACGTTGTCAGTTTCAATAAAACACATGCAGTCGGTAAGGTTTTGGAATGAGAGAGAGGATGGGTGCTTTCATTGACATATCGCAATGCGTTATGAACTGCAAGCTCCCTTTTTATAGACAACGTAGGTTGGAAAATCACACGCAGCTACAGAATTACAACGCCTGGAGGAAATGAAGCTAGAGGATACCTGAAC
>NW_023597054.1:37192875-37245375 GCF_011947565.3 Pollicipes pollicipes | reverse complement strand
CCGACTGCTGTGTCTGGCCGATCGGCCGCCCTCCAGGGACCATTTGTCACAGATAACCGGCGCGTCGCCGAATAACGTCGCAATCGGGCACCGCCGTCGCCATCGGCGTCGGCCGGCCATTTGTCGCCGGCGCCCCGCGGCGCCCTCCCGTCGGCTTTGTCGGCTGGCGTTAATAATTAAGAGCATCTGTTTGCGTCGAAGGAAATCGCGATTGCTGCAAAAGGCGTCGCATCTTTTCTTAACGATGACATCTTTACGAATAAAACGTTTGGAAGGCATGTCCATTGAAACCCTAGTGGTGATGCATCAAAAGTCCTCCCATCCACGGAATTCCTTACGGCCTTATTTCCGAGAGCGCTCTCAGTTACGTACGCTTATGTGTGATGGGAGGCAAATTTGCACCTGATTTAAGTTTTCAAAGAAAGGCTCAGCGTACTGAGCAGATGAGGCGGAAAACTAATTTCCTCTCAGAAGACTCGATCCTGCCCCACCTGGCTTCAATTACGTAATTTCAGTCACGTTGGGCTGGAGGCAGTTGGAGCATTCACATCCTGCTGATGCCGAACTGAAAATTGTGTAGCGGCCATACTGGCGCCTCGTTTGTCTTGTGGCTCCCATACAAATTTGCATCTTTGCACCCCGCGGCCACAGAAGTGTGTCACAGGCGCATGCACACAGCCACCGGTACGGGCCAGTACACGCCCAGGCGGGCGGGCAGGCTGGCTCAGCTCAGTACGGAGGGCGCGTGCCGGGTCGGGGCCGTGGTAGCCGTCACTGACCAAGCGCGACGTCTCCCCAGAGGCCGCCGACGAGACGCCCACCCCGATGGAGACCGATCAGCCGGAACAGGAGAAAAAGCAGGTTGGCTGCCGCGCCCCGCCCGCCGCCCACCGCACTGGACGGGGGGAGGGAAGGGGGGGGGGGGGGGGCGACGCCCAGGTGGGGTGGGGCGCGGGGAGACAGGGACGCCGGGCCACCCCACGCCAGCGGCCTGCGGGCCGTGACGTTCATATTGCTTCCCGCCTGAAATGCCGGCTGTTAGGCCTCGGTTGTAGTGGCGTTTTATCTTGCAGCTGGTGGGCTTCAGCATGGTTACGTATCGGTGTGTGCATATTCGTGTTGCATATGCTGTCTCGTATTGCCGTCTCAGCCCATGCTGTCAGTACACTGTAAGCCTGAGGCGATGCACTCAGATTACTGACACGAGTGCCCAGGGCTATGCGGCCGGCGGCGCTCTCAGCCTTTCCCCGTCTCTGTACGTCCGATGCTCTCTGATGCCGGCGGCGCCCGCCGTAATGAGTGCAATACGACGTGTCCCCGGGGGACGCTAGGTCGGCAGCGATGGGCCGGCGCCGCTGTCTGGCCGTGATGCACGCCGCGCCCGTAACCCGGCGCGCCGTCGGCAGGGCGACGAGGAGGACTACCTGGAGGTGGTGTCCGACCCGGCTTTCCTCCAGTCGGTGCTTGAGAACCTGCCGGGCGTCGATGCACGCTCCGAGGACGTGCGCCGCGCCATGGGCAACATCGCCGGCGCCCAACCGCCACCCAAGAAGGACGATAAAGACAAGGCCAAGAAGAAGTAGGCGCAGCGCGCCGGCCGGCCGCCGCGCGCCTCATTTGTACGCGATCTGCTGATTTCCGACGGTGCGTCCGATGTATTCGAGGACGGCTGACTCCCTGGACGGGGCCGGGTAATAAATGTGAGGCTGCCGTGGTCGCCTGTCTCTGCGGCCGTTGGTGGGCGTCGGACATCGGCAACAAATTGTCGGTAACGGTCTTGCAAATGGCCGTTTTTCAGGACTAAGGGGGAAATAGTTAGCTTTCTCAGTTCAGCACGAAAGTGCGAGAACTGCGGCTGGCTTGATGAAGATCCTGAGGGACGTTCGCGAGGAGAAATTCACTAAGGAGCTCGGAAACGAATTCCGAATAGAACCATCCCCGTTGACGGTTGTAATTCAAACGATAGCGTGGACTTGGGAATGTACCATCGAACAAAGACAGACGACAGTTGAGCCCAAGGCAACTCAGATATCCACTCTTTATGCGTTCTTTATTTACTCGGCGGTAAGCCGCGCCGACATAGCGGGCACTAATGAAAGAGTTTCAGCGCACGGGTATTTGCGAGTCGGGGGCGAGCGAATATGCCTGCAGTGACGTGTGCGAGCTCTCAGATAACGTGGAACCCCGTTGCCGTATATATATATATATATATATATATATATATATATATATATAGTGATGTATTCAAGCCACTGAGGCTATGTGGGACGCCAGTCGTCCAGGGTGGTTGTCTGATTGGATAGCATATACTATCACGTCCCTGCAATTAGCAACGATTGATATGCGATTAATATTCGCAGAGGCCGAAAGCGCGAACATATAACTTCATCGCGCATGCGCTGAATCCATGGCGACATGCCTGCCATGACGTCAGGTATATGCACCATTGGCTAGCAGACCACAAAGTCTCCGTAAAGCCTTCAAGTAGTTGCGAGTCAAGACCGCGGTGACTCATCACTTCGCCAATAAGGTACCGATTGCAATTGCAGAAACGGCCATGTGTGTGCCATGACCCCACGTGACTGTACCTTTGATAACCTGGCCTATGAATGTCACCGCACAGCCTGTGACGATCTGTTGTTGAAAAATGCGGTCACCCGTTACTTTGCCATTAGCGCAATCAAAACCAAATATGAAAATGGCGGCGTGCTAGATATGGCGGCAGGCATACGCGCGCTCGAAATCTGGCCTTTAAGGTCATCGCATAGCTTCCCGACAATTCGGGACAAACGGACAGAGCAGTGACTGACTTTAAGTGGGGTCTGGCCGGTACTAACGCTAGGTCTGATAGTCGTTGGAATAGCTCTGCGAAATTACCTTCTACGTCGCTTGGATAAGAGACTGGCGACTGCTGGTGCAAGCGCTTGGGACCCGTATCCGCTAAGCGACGGAGCTTACTCCTTGAACAAGTATGTGAACACCTGTTGCATTATATGGACAATTTGTGTCATTATTTCTGGAGGTATTCAACATCATTGATGGGATTTCCTGACCGACCCAACTTCTGGCTGTCGAGAGACCTGATCGAAGCCGGGTGTGATGAGCTGACAGACAAGGCTATGTGCAGTGCCTACGTGCATCAGGTAAATAGCTATAAAACACATTCGTGTGATGCGTCTGATAATGCTCCCGAATTGATGGGCGCGAATTTGCCGACTAAGTATTTGCGTCAAGGTACACGCTGCGCCACCCATTTCTGCATGGCAACATTGTCCCGGCATTATTTTGTGTGTACGTGTGTGCGTGTGTGCGCATGCGTGTGTGCGTGTGCGTGTGTGCGCGTGCGTGTGTGCGTGTGCGTGTATGCGCGTGCGTGTATGCGCGTGCGTGTGTCCGCGTGCGTTTGCGTGCGTGCGGATCTATCCGGATCTATTGGCAGGACCCACAGCTCTGCCAGTTTTTTCTTTTTAATTTGATCCGAACCCTTTGAATGGTTGGATTTCTGGGATCAGCGCTCACGGTAAGCAGTGCTTGTTGTGCGAGCCCTGACCCTCACCATCCGATCGCGCAATTCCAGGCAACGGCAGAATTTAGTGGCGAAAGCTTAACGTGCCGCAATGCTCGGCACGGTCCGTCCTGCCCTCTGACGTCAACTGACCATTAGCGCGACCGCTGCCACGGGCCGCAGGCCATACCTGTCAAGGGCAAATAGTGACACCCTGCCACAGGTGGGTGGATCGGGAAGCAGGCTCTCTAACCAACTGAGCCACCGGGTCGGACAGCTGCGGCAATGACGATGTGTTTGCTCACACTGCAGGTACAACCTTGTGACGTTCCACGGCAAGCTATCACCCCGTGCCCACGTTCGGTGACGGCTGTAGCACGTGCGAAAATGAGAGCGCGTCTGCGGCTTTCGTGACCATAAAAACTAATGTGGATGGAGGAGACGAACGGAACAAGGTCTGCGAATTTAAAAAAGCATGTCGCACCAGATCGAATCGAAATGAACTGAATGCCCCTGTTTGCGGGACGCTCACTATTTGCAAGGGTCATTTAGGAGGAACCAAATGAACAAACAGCTAATCACGACATGCGACACTGGAAACTGTAACTTGCGTTAGCCTCCGCTCTCTTGGTCATCTTTTTTGTAGCGAGCTATGCACAGACAAATGTAGGGGCTTTGGCTACGATTACGTGTTGGTTGTGACCGCAGTGGGCTGACTACGGTGTTGACGAGCTGCCACTGCGATTGTGCAGAGGTAATGTAGAATACGGATCATGGTTAATAGGCATTTCCTTAGTTGCGATACGTTTTAGCTCGCAATTCCAAGAGAATGTGTGACTGGCACCAACGACGCTATCCCTTCGCGCAGCGAAGCAAGCGGATACCGCTTATCCCTGCTAAACGGTTTGGACTCTGGATTTCGCTCGCTAGAATTACAATGGCCAGGGTAAACTGATATATGAACGGCGGATTCCCTTGTCTGATTCCACGATGCAACTAAGTATTTTCACCTCAATAGCCATTTACAAGAACGTGCGAATAGTTCATTTCGTCTCCCACCCAGCACAGAACCAGTATGGAGATTTGACGCGGTCATGTGCAAAATATGGCTGAAAATTGGTGCTGGGGTTTATCTGGTGTATAAATCTGCCTGGCGCAATATCACACCTATCTGATTGATGGGCCATGTGACATGCTCGAGGCGTTTTCACAACTGGAGTTGGCAGTGGTATGTTCTAAACGCCATGACACTCGTAACGATGCAGAGCAATTTGGCAGCGTATATATCTTTTAGATCGGAGAGAGGTAGAAAATCGCCCTCGTCAAATTGGGAAAGTTCCCTTTACCCGGGTCAAAGGTCATCGTTTCAACAGCACGCAATGTACCTTCTTAACTTCACATTATACAGATAACACCTTTCGTATGTTGTCTTTCCAACTCAAAAATAACATCCCAGGGTACGGGTGTTGTACTAGACTTCCCATCGCTCGAAACATGGCTTTTTCAGTCATTTTATCACTCGGGCGTCACCAAAATGGGACGTTTGTCTTTCAACTGCCATTCGGCTGTTATGCATTGTTAAGTGATACTAAGCTCAGGTTCGTTTAAGTATTGTTTCCAGGGGATAGTTTGTGCATGCAATCGACTTAGTACAGTACCAGCTCTGTTCGATCTGCGGGTCACGATATATATGCATATATATATATATATATATATATATATATATATATATATATATATATATATGTATATTGTAAAATGTACTAAATACTTTCACCCAGCGATCATGCAAATGCAGGTGAATGAACCATTCGAATCAGGACAGAGGCGACCATACTGCCTTTACAAAAATCAACGAACGGCAAAAACACCCCGCACAAAACATGCTAGGTTTTACCCTTGAATTGTGGACATCCAAACCCACTTGCGGACATTAAGTATACCATCCCTTATCCAGTGTCTAAGCTGATGCCAGTTTGTGTGAATCGCGTAACAACTCTTCATCGTCGCTGGACAGTTGACTCATGGCTACTGGTTGGCTGCCCTGCTTCGGTTGGAACAAACCGGTGGGGTTTTTAAGCGTCGGAAGTTGTCTTGGCTGAGTGAAGCGTGCAAGTTTCGCGTTCAGGCAGCGGCCTCTCAGTTTCCGATGATGAAGGTTCAGATACTGGCGGACATCTCCTGCATGCCAAACTCGTGCATGTCGGCGGCTCGAAGAATATGACCCGCAACGGTACGGGTCAGGCTCTCCCGAGCTACGGCTCGCTTCACCGCTCCCCCCCCCCCGCCCTCCTCTCCCCAATGCCGTCATGTGCCGTTTGCGCCACGCGATGGACCGAAAAATCCTGGTGCAAATCCTGGTTTGTACATGACATGAACACTCTTTAAAGAGAGTGTTTCATGTACTCTCTTGCAAGGAAGTGTTGCACATAAGTATGGGGTTTTGAGCCGAAATGGCCATCTTGAAGATCATTTGATGTAATTCACAGCGCTGCGCTTCTCTAAACCCCGCTAGTTTCTGAACACACGCCGCAAATATATGCAGACTATTTTGGGGAGACTATTTCAAGGTCACTCAAGCATCCGCGACGTCGTAGCAATGCAATCCAAATCATGTTCCACTAGCCCCGCGACGATCAAGGCCAAGAAAAATGTAATCGTCGAGTCGTTTATATCTGGCGTTCGTAAGGACGATTTCCGGGTATGTCGGCCGTCAGTCGGCTCGTAGTCAGTGTTTGTGCAAGGTACGATATGACGCTTCAAGCAATGACGTATTGAGGAGCATATTTCCTAGTCGCACATTATGCTGCCTGGAGCAGTCTTTACCACCTAAAAGCATGCTAATGTGAGAAATACAATTTTTTTAAAAATGTAGATTTATCATATTTGGTGCTTGCTTCAGTTCCTTAAAATGTGGATCATGCCCTTTAAACTACGTAAATGACAAAATATGCCACAGGATTTCTCCTTGACGGGTATGGCTTACGGCTGTGGGCAGCGGTCGCGCTGAAAGGTTGGGTGATGCCGGAGGGTAGGTCGGTCCGAGCCGAGCATCGAGGCATGTCAAACTTTCGCCACCAAATTCTGTCCTTGACCTGAAATTTCACGATGGCATGGTAGGGGTCAGGACTCGCACAAGCACTGCCTAGCGTCAGCTCTAATCCTAGAACTCTATCTGTTCAAAGGTTCGGATCAAATATTTTGGAGAAAAAGTCATGGAAAGATAGTGTGCGCACATACCCATGACAAATAAGCCACGATTCAAGCTCACTTTATGTACCTCTCCGTGTTGTGTTCCGTGGAGCATTTCATAAACCACGTCTATAATTTCTCCATTCACTGGCCAGCAAGGTGGTTGGGGCAATTTGTAAAAGTATCCTGTAACGAAAGGACTGATCCTTTTCTGGGAATTACAAATTTCCACATCCTGTCAGCCAACTAATGGCGTCTATTATTTCGGTGCACGGGCTCTTCCCATGAAGGGTCACAAGAAAGTGCAATACGCACTTGAGGCCCAAATGCTCAGTAAAGTGATGCGTGTTGGGGAAGTTACAATTGTTTTATATTGAATCAGGCGACAAGGTAAAGCAATGAGCATGTCTTACACCGGGGTGTGAACTCTCCAGCATGCGTAGCACCTTTTCGTTGCGAGCGCATGCTGCAGTTGTTGAATGGGTTTGACTGTCACTGATGACACAGATAATTTTGCTGCCGAGGTCATTGGCCGTTTTGAAGCATGTCAAGAATAATTGTATGTTGTTAAGTCGCTACTCGCTCGAGTGCTTTCCCAGTAGCGGTCTTGAACTGCGTCTTGTGCAGACGCATCCATTTCCATTTTTCATTTTTCTGTAAAAGCCAGTGAATAGTGGACAAATGTTCTGCCATTCCTTTCACGACAGCACCCAATTTCTTTCGTCTTTTCTGAGCCGCTACTTTTTCAACAGTCCACCGCAGCGACGAAACAATTATTTACGAGTGCGGTGTCGTTGCCAACGTGGGAAACAAACTGACAATGTGTTTAGAAATTGTGCTGAATGTTTTCGTACTAAGTACTGTACACAAATGCCGTCATTATCATCATCTTACATCGCTACGCCACATTAACACTCATTCTGTTCCTCTTCGACTTATTTCAACCCATTCTCTTTCCTGAGCAGTCCCTGGGCACACTTGTTGAGAGCAGCGAGACTGCAGGTCTTCGTTTCCTCGACATCCCGGCAACGCAGCTCTACTCACACTGACCCTCCCTGGGGCCCCGTCCTCGTTTGCTCAGAGCCGGTGACGAATGAGATGCGTACTGTATCCAATTTCATTTGCGTGCATGTGTATCCAATTCAATATGCCAAGTGTGCTGGCCCAGCACACAAGGCGACTTTCCTTCATCTCAGGGCTAGATTTAAAGAATATTTAACTTGAGACCTGTTATTGGCTTCTTCTCACGTTCAGGTGCACCTCAACTTTATATGGTGCTCATGTTACCAATGAGCTTTGAGGACTCGGAGTCTGAGGTTTAAAGATGTCATCCAAGTCCGAGCTCACTCGAAACACCAAGCATCAACAAGGCTCCACCGAACCTAGACACCTATGGATATATCCTGTCTCACCCAAATCTGGGTCATGCCTATTTGAGCACAGAGCAAGGACATTAGGAACCTACAAACCCCAGCCCCAGCGACTCCAGCCGTTTGCATTGATTAATATTGATTTGTTCACAAAATGCATCACAGTATACTACTGTGTGCCAAATACAAAGTTTTCATGCATCCTCAAATGTATTTTGGTCACACCACGCAAACACCACATCAGCAAAGCAAAGCCTGGTGCAAACACTAGCAAAGCGTGGTAGAAAATTTTACCCAGCTTATTTCTTTTTTCCGAAAAAACTCGATCACCAAATTGCACCACTCCCAAAAGGGAAAAAAATCAACAAATGCCTTCTGAATGAAATTTAAAAGCTCACTGTCATCATTTGAACACTCCTTTTCGCGTGCATCATACCCTTTACACGTAACCCTTACACGTAACACGTAGCCATTGCACGTTGCACGTAACCTTTACACGTACATTATGCCCTTTACACGTAATTCTAGCACACTGGCTCCGGCGAAGCCAGTGTGCTAGAATTGCCAACTTTGTGTGGAGAACAACACCCCACGAGGTAAATTTGTTCACTCCTCTGCCCCAAAATATATGTGGATTTTTCATTCCTCCCTGATATGACTTAACCACACACGCTTAACTCATATTTACCTTTCTGAGGTTTAAAGATGTCATCCAAGTCTGAGCTCACTCGAAACCACCAAACATGAACAAGGCTCCACCGAACCTGGACACCTACGGCTATATCTCGTCTCACCTACATATGAATCATGCATATGTGAGCACAAAGCAAGAGCTTTAGGTGCCTTCAAACCCGTGAGCCCCAGCGACTCCAGCCGCTTGCATTGATTAATCTTGGTTTGTTCGCAAAATGCATCACAGTATACTGCTGTGTGCCAAATACGAAAATTTCATGCATCCCCAAATTTATTTTAGTCACACCACCCAAACACCACATCAGCAAAGCAAAACCTGGTACAAACACTAGCAAAGCGTGGTAGAATATTTCACTCCGCTTATTTTATTTCCAAAGAACACGTGACCACCAAATTGCACCACTCCCAAAATGTTGAAGTGAAAAAATCAACAAATGTCTCCTAAATGAAATCTAAAAGCTCACTGTCATCATTTTAACGTTCCTTTTCACGAGTTTTTGTCAAAAAAAATTAATCAAAAAGTTTTACGAAAAAACCTGTCTTTATGTTTATGTAATTGCTTTGGTTTTTTTTTTGGTCACACAGATGTGATGCAGTTCCATTCTTTCTTTCAGATAGTTTCTAAACGTACAATTCTTTGGTCTAAAATGTCTGTCGCTTTCTGCACACAATTTTTGAACTCCATACTGGCACATTTTTACGCATGAATTGAATTAATTCGCCGGCCACCTAAGCATGTTATGTATGCACCAAGAATGAACAGTTTTAGACAAGTGAAGGAGAAAATTTGAAGCAAGCAAACTATTTTAACTGCATTTGTGTTTTTGGTAAACCTCTGGCTATCCTTCTTTCTTGGCTCATAGCGTGCTTCAATAATAATAATTCTAAGCCTTTCCATTTCCGCTACCCCACCATGTTGAATTATCTCTCGTTCATAGCTTTTCGGCAGACCTGGCTCAGCGAATACAGAAGTGTTTGGTAGCGAAATTTTGCCCTCCCAAACTCTTTCTCAAGCAGAGCCCCTTCCCTTACTTATTTTGCATTTTAATCTGGTAGGCTGGTGGGTATGATTGATATTTATATTTTGGGGATGGGTTGGATGACCCAGGGGGGGGGGGGGGGTCGAAACCTGGTCGGGATTAGACCTGGTAATCCCATGGTGACGTCACCATGAGATTGCGCCGGTGAATTTACGTGTTGAAGGGCATCGCAATACGTGTTTTTTAATGATCGTTCTTAGAATGCTTCTAAGTCGTTCTCTCCCATAAAATAAGTCTCAAGACGTTTGCTAATATGTCTAATAGTCATATCCGTGGTCGAAACAGCTGTGGCTGGTCAAATTTTCCAACACCAGCCCGTACTCCCATACCATGTTTTTCATCCAATAAGGACAACTTTTAAGAACTTTAAAAACTATTATCACCCTTACTGTCACGGAGCGTTTCTAACTGCGGTCCAGCTGCGGATTACTTCAAACCGGTGATACGTATAAACGAACGGTTGGCCCGGTAGAAGGGAAATACTTGAGTGTCAACCAGTGAGAAGGCGGCAACGGTTATATTCAATGTTAACACGCACCGGGGTGGCCGCTTGGACACCCTTTGCTCGGATGGGGAGGGTCAAGTTGATCTCCCTGAGATCTCAAGAACTAGGAGAGCTATAGACACCAAATTCACAGGGTGTATTGACCTGTACATGATGTCACCTAGAATACAGATTGAGGTTCTTGGGATATGACCTTTGGGCCAAATAAGGTTAAACAAGGTCAGATTCCAGGTTGTTCTCCAAAGGGCCTTGGGACCTAGATAACTGGTCCAAGCAAAAGGTCACATGCTCATCTAAGGTCAATGATCTTGCCTGACCTTTTGAAGATTATGGTGGTCAAAATCATACAAGACCGCAATACCAAGACCAGTCATCTATGTCCAGTCAATGTCCATAGGGGCAAAATAACATTTTCAGATAGGTTGAAGATCGGTCCCAAACAGCATGCCTAAAGGCAAAACGTTAAGCGTCAAACTTAAGACTTTTGTGTGATTTCTTCCATATCTGATGGTAGGTCGAGACCGACTCCAGATTTGAGTTCGCAGAGCAGGGTGTCATCTTCCAAGGTATAGAAATGAGGGGGAAACTTCAGCTCTAGTAGGCAAGCAATGCCAACTGGCTGCACAGAACCTAACAGGATTTAGGGACGGGGTAATTCATCCATGTGTCGTGCAGCACTAATAGTTGCAGCTAGTCATTTTCCAACAGCATGAGGGGTTGCCTGTGTGGAGGAAAACCTGTTACAACCTTTGCCTGAGCCCCAAATGGCATGCCTTAGACACATTTCTGTAATTGCACCAGTACTGGAAACATAAGAGCATCTTCACCATGTGTGTGCTGTGTCACACTTGACACCAGCAACTATAAGAACATCCCCAGCAATGATTGCCATTTGGCAGGGGTTCAGTTCCCTTTTCAGTCAGGGGCTCCAGTCTCCCAAAATATTTGGCCTGCAACATGACTTTGAGAACAAAGTGAGCCAAATCTGGGAAGGGACAAGCCCATTCATTGGTGCCTTTTGAGTGGTGAGTTACATCATTTCCCACTGCTCAGTTCGCTGGGACCGAGTGGAGTGAGTTGAGTTGAGTATGAATTGAGTACCCCAACTCATTTGGCATCCCTGACCACTGACCACTGGTGTAGCGCTCATAATAATGTGTTCACATTATCATAATTGCTATAGGAAGTAGGAAATATTATGATTGATCTCATGCCAATGATTGTATTTTAAACCTCAAAACATGGTAGATGATAGCTTGAAGGCAACCACTTCATGGCTTGATGCTGAAGGTCCATGCCATGTTGCAGCCTATAAGGTTTAAAATTGTATTATTGGCATGAAATTGCATATACACATTTTGATAACAATGTTTATAAATAGTCACACCTGGATGGACACAGATGGGCCTTCCATAACCAATTTAAATGTAACAGTGGTGCAAGGTCTAAAACTTGGAGATTTCGTTTGTTTGTAGGCTCTTTTAGGACACAATTCATGGAAGATGATCTCATAGACGTCAGGATAGTGTCATTGTAGTTATTCTTACGGAAGTGTTCACCGGGATTGCCGAACAACGAACGGCGTAAAATGTCTGAGTTGCGCTGCATGCTGCCAGTAGAACCAGTGCAGTTTTGTCATGTCGCCGGAACACCATAATTGAAACATTGTCAAGCTTAGTCAAAGGTTTGGGCTGTTAGGGATGCTAATCTAGATATTTCCTGTAACAGATTATAATGCCTAGCCAGATATCATGTGTTAACCAATTTTTATTTGAATGGCAGTTTTGTAACAATCATTGGTAAACAGCAGCATAGAAACTCGCTGTGCTGGTACCAATTTTAAATCTAGTATATTCTGGTCTCATCCTGCCGCCTAACCTGTTGTTATAGGGCCTTGGATGACCCTGTCTATCAACGAATCACGTCAAAGATACCGACTTTTTGTTTGGAGAACAGGGAGACGTCCTGCCCTTAAAAAGCTAGTCATATTCTCCTATGGGCATCTTCTTGCTAACCTTACTTGCCTTCAGAACATGATTTTTAACCGAGGTTGGTCACTGCGTGTTTTATATCCATGGCATTTTATTCGTGAGACAAATTCTGGTGCCACAAGGCATGTGCCACGCGACGTGAGCCCATCGCGCTCAGACACCTGACACCGATCGGTTGGTTCTTGGCGTGCCACGCAGGCGATCCACCAATATTCAAATTCAAATCGCGGCCAGTCTAGGAGAGGTCTCATCCAATAATTATTACGCTAAATGGCAATGATGTGTTCTTTAATTGCACATCGGTTGCAGGGAAATCAAAGGACGAAAGTTTTTTGGAAAAAGAAGGTTCAGAGCCAGATTAGGTGATTATATGCATCTAGGCTACCTTGAATGTCGTATGGACGAATGCTTCAGAAAATATGTGTATTTAGCTTTCCGATGGGTTTTTCTCAACCAATGTACTAAGCAAACTGGGGTATGTAGAGCCAGTTTAAAAAAGATCCGTAAAACATGGCGTATTTTACCTGCTCCTAGTTCCTCACGCCGTACAGCAAAAACACTTGCAGAATCATGTCTTGGCAGGAAATTCACCTCATATATGTATTTTTGTCAAATTTGATGGGGGTGCCGTGCTATCTTCCTGGCGATTTTCCGTGAAATGACCGTATCGTTTGTACGGCTACGGCAGTCAGCACGTATCAACGTGACGTCAAGCCATTACGAATAGCCGCAGTATCTATATATTTAGGCATTTGTAGAAGACTATGTATATATATGTATATATATATATATATATATATATATATATATATTATATGTATATAGATATAGATATTGATATAGATATAGATATAGATATAGATATAGATATAGATAGATATATATATATATATATATATAGATATATAGATATATATATATATATATATATATATATATATATATATATATATATATATATATTCCTGACCCGTAGGTCATAAAGAGCTGGCACACAGAGCCTGTGTACTTGGTGGATTGAACGCACCAGATAACCCGTGATGCTAATTTGTTAACAAGTTTGAGTGCAATAGAACTGCATGGCAGTAAGAAGATAAACTTCCCAGTTCGGTGGCGTCCGAGTGCCAAAATGAGTGAAAAGGATCATGCCTCAAGCCATGGGAAGGCTGTATGGAGATCAGTAATCCCGGATATTATTTTTGCTTTGGGAATACAAGAGACGACAGGTGTTAGCAGAAAAAACAACGAACGGTCATTATGGGGAGTTCAAATGATGACTTTTTACGAAGGTCACCTAGTGTCTTTTTCCACCTGATTTAATGTATTTATTTTTCCACTCCATTGTGCGAATCTTTGCCATCTTGAAATTATTTACGTTGATCATATTCAGTCCATTTTTTTGGGTGTTTTTGCGTTAAGAACATATCACACTGAGAGAAAAAATACCCCAAACAAAGGTACTTGGCCAAAACTGCATACCCGCGAACTCCCATTGGGTGCCAACTATGACACACAACAGCGTGGAACGGTGGTACACCTGTGGGTATTCTGATGTGATTGTTGACTATATTACACCATTAAGAATGCTACCCGGGTATCACTGTGATGCCGTTAACAGAGTTCTTTGGAAGTCATGTAAAAACGCCCCACGGGTATTTCCAGGACATATCCGGCCAATCTGCGTATCCATGTGTGTCGATTTTGATACCCATGGATGTCGCCTCATGCGTGTCATGGGTGGGTGCCACCCGAATATACGCAATGGGTGTTCTGAGATGATTTTTGGCCATACTGCACCCGAAGAACGCCTCACATGTGAGGCGTTAAATTATGCATGCATGCATAATTCTGATACCAGTTGTTTGGGTGTCGCACAACAACGCTCCACGGTTGTTTTGAGGCATATTCCCGAAATACATCCGGTCATCCGACCGTCACACCTGTACAGCTTGCCTTTGTTTTCAGACGCACACACAATGTGAACGGATCTAGGTTTATTTTAACATAAGTCTTCATGACAGAAAATTCGGCGAAATTCGCCAGACTGACTCGACAACAAAATAACCACCGAAAAGTCGACAAAATATGGGCTATAGCGACTTGGTCAAATGAACATTCCAACTGCAAGATCACCTGGCAGTTTCACAGACTCATCGACATCACCAACTACGTGCAGACCACAGGAGACGTTAAACACGAAAGCTGGAAACGTAACAAGTGACCTGGGTCAACCAGTTCCAACACCCAAGAAAAATGCGAAGTGTCGTACCAGAGGCTGACAGCGTCAATCCAGGTCCATTACCCGTACTCCCAGCGCAGACAAACCCAACTGGTACATTATTTGCTTCGTCCACTAAACGAGCCTTTTCAACAGCTCCTGGGCTCTCTTCAGGGCTCTTGGGGACTGCCGGATCCCACATACGGTCTGTTCACTGCATACCACTGTCTGTGTTTTTACTGAGCACTTCAGGACGAAGAGCCACTCGGGCAGAACAAACAGGAGGGAAGCCCTCTCCGCGTCTCGTACAGCGCACACGTCAGCGTCCTTCGCAGCTAGACCATAGTGCGGGCCGTCTAAGCTAAGGCACGGCCAAGATGCATCTTTATCCTCCAGTACGACCTCGCTCCACGCGCCGTCCAAGCCCCCCTCCCCCCGGGAACGCTTTCAGCGATCCCTGTAAATCACGGCATAATTTTGGAGTACTTAACATACAGTGGCAACATCGTATATTGTGAACATCACTTTTGCCAAAGACTTTATTCTTACATGACAGTTTGAGGGAATGTTTCCCACTTGAAGATACTGAGGCCTCAGATACTACTAAATAAGCTGACTTATAGCCAGTGTTGGAACTTCCAAAAGTTTTCCTGGTAGCGTAGTACCAATGTTCCAACGTGAAGTGCAAAATGTTCCGACTACTGTGAGCGACTATACTTTTATTCACGCTATCTTTGGGGTCACAGTACAATGGGTGGCACTCAAAAAAGCGACACTTTCCATATACAGCATTTCGTGTAAAAGCGTGTGAAATGAAAGAAAACATCAGTATTAACACGCGCCCGGGTAAGGGAATTGACTGATTGGGATTCCCCGAAGGTTTTTCCGCAGTTGTTTCCGAACCGCACAAAGAATCCGCGCCAAATTTTGCATCGTTGCAGGCAACTGAGTAGCAAATCGTCTGGTATCACAAATTTAGATGTACCCTCTAAGGTCGCTGTTCTATGATAGGTCGAAGTCAGGTTATGGTTTTAGCGAAGGCAATTCCTAGGAAATCGTTCAATCTGATCCAGCAACGGATTGTTACACGACATATCTGAGATACTTTATTAGGTAACACAACAAATGACTGAACAAATTCCGTTGAACAAGGGTCCGATGTGAATGCCAGATCGAGGTCAACACCAACCTGTTTTATTACTCTAGAGCTTGCTGTATGAGGTAGTTTCTGGTGCTCATCCGAATTCATTGATAACAAGAACCGCATTATATATTTTTCATGGGCCAGAATAGTTCACTGATCTGAAATGACCCAGGTCAACATTTTGTTTTTAGGAACGTAACTACCCGGCGTAATCTTTGGAGTTCATTCAAATGGAAAAGTCAAAGCAGTCTTGTATGATTCTGGTCACCATGACCTTAAAAGGGTCAAACAAGGTCACTGACTTTAAATGAGCATCTGATCCTTTGCTTAGAACAGTTGTCTAAGTTCTAGGGGCCCTTTGGAGACCAATCTGTGATCTGAACTTGTTTGACCTTGTTTGACCCGAAGGCCATGATCTGGGACCCTCAGACTTAAGTCAGTTTACGCACAGGCCAATACATCTTGTGAATTTGGTGTCTCTAGCTCTACTAGTTCCTAGGATCTCAGGGGGGTCAAGCTGATCTCCATCCGAGCGACGGGTATCCAACCGGCCGCCCGGGCGCGTTTTAAACATGACACATTAATATAACACAGTCGCCGACTCTATAACATGAAGCACATGTGCATGTATGTGACTGAGCAATCTGTGAAAAAGCTTACCAAATCCAAATCTAGACAATTATTTTTCTCCAAAAGTATTGCTGTAAATAGTGAACATCTTATGTGACTCTCCCAAAGTTACCAACAAGTCGCCTAGCGAGGAGCGCAGTTCCTCAAAATAAGTTTAGAGCTGACCAGGGAAAATGGCACACGAAAGAACGCCAATAAATGTGCCACAGACGGCCACCTACTCACGCTCCGTCACGATTACGCTAATTACACTCCACCACGATCACGTTACTCACGTTCCACCACGGTAACGCCACTCACGTTCCACCATGGTCACGCTAATCACACTCCACCTGGTAATAAGCTTTTAAAAATGGCAAAATGTTCATGCCCTCCACCTTCCGACTCTTGAGCAACACACGGCACCTCGCACATCCCAGCCGAACAATAGAAACAGGCAGCACTCCCAGCCGATGTACCGAGATAGCGCAGATGCGATGCCTGACAGGCCCGTGTAAGCCGGCCAAAAGGGATCGGAGTCAGTCACTCCGCTGACTCCGGCGGATAATGTCATGTATTAATGGATTTTGATGCCCTTTAACGGACATGATTGCGAGATATGCTTATTTACGTTACAGTTTTTGATGTTTTTGTCCAAACAAATCCTTTTCATTAGTCTGCCAGGCCAAATTAATGAACTCATGTTACTCTGTCCTGCTAGTATTTTTCTCGGTATGAGATGGCTGTCTCCGGACGGTTGTTTGGCTCTTTTAGCAAAGTTTTTCGACTTAAAAGGACATTTTTGTAAAGCTTGAATTACTATCCTTAAGTTCATACCCTTAAACGGCAAACTTAACATTGTTTAAACGCCCAACTGCCTTTACATTTTTGCACTCTGGATACCAAAAAGTGGCTAGAAATCCAGCCACAGGGCGGTGCTAGACGCGTACAAATAAGTCTTTCATGATCGTGACGCTCATCTCTATACAGGTTCCCTCGAAAAGTTTACAAATCTGGTCAAGGCATGAGCGCGAGCGAAAAAATAAGCGCTTGACAAATCAGCCACGAGGAGGCGGATCATCTAAACCAAAGGGAGATGTTCGTGTGAAAGAGTTCGTTAGTTTTCCGGAGGACCATCGGCTTGATTCGAAAACAGACGTTGAAAAGGAAGAGTCTCTATCAGCCAAAGAGTTGCAAGGCAAATGTAAGAGAGGGGTTGGAGGGGCAGCGTCGCACGCTTCGCAGTCGTCGTCGTCGTCGTCGTCGTAGACGCTGACGCGGCTCGCGTCGAGCCGTGCAATCAGGGCCTGAAGGTGGAACCGTGCATCCCCGCCCGCGTGTCCCCATAAACCCACTTGGCCCACATATGGCCTCCAGATGGTGGGGTCCAATCGGCAGCTCACACTATCGCGGAGACGCCGCCGCCGCGCCGGCAGCGACGGCCCGCTTGCTCGCTAACAGGAGAGTTTTGCTATGTTCAACCTCGAACCGGAGCTGCGTGCTGTGCGCAAATCACAGATTAGTTGAGACGCTTCCGACGCTGAACTGCGACTGGTTCTCCTATTTGCTCTGCATGTCTCAGTGTTGGAGGTGGCCGTCTGTGGTAAGTGCTTGGGTGTGCGGTTGTTACCGTGTGTCGCATTCTTGGCAATTAGCGCGGTTCGTCGTTAATGGTAGGTTAAATCATGCTCAATTTTTGGTTGGTTTGCATAAGGCGTAAGAAGTGAGAGCGATGTTCATTTATAGACTGGGGTGATTCTGCCTCTCGTTTCTCATTTTGGGACATTGTTCAAAGACGATTCCAGTCAACATTCGCACCCTTTATTTTTCGCATTTCCATACATGATCTGTCGTATGACTATGTTGCACATAGGCTGCTTGCTATTGGACATCCAGGTCTGGTGGATGCAGGATTTACGCTTTTGCAGATACCAATACATAGCTCATAATGGAAGCAATAAGTCCCAAACTGTTGGACCTTCTGCTTTAGGCTTGTCCTGACACAGAGAGGTAAAATTAGTTTTCTCAAAGGCCGCTTTTGTCGCTCATGTTGGAGTTCCAAACATTTCATTTCACCCAGTCACAATCCAGGAGCGCAAAATGTCCTGGAAATGTACAGCAGGAAATGTCGATTTTTCCAACCCTGCTCATAGCTATTGGTATATTTGTAGTGGAAAAGACCGCTCTAGACGACACTATTTCTGTCTTTACTTGTGTGAACTTGTTCCTCCATTCAGCATTTTCTGGCTGCGTTATGGGATGTTTGTATGGCGTTACGGTGCCGCCAATGCAGCCGTGCGGAATTGCCAACCTTGCATCGCTGAGCTAAATATCGCTGTGCTCATGTTTGGTGCCTTTCTCACTTTGTTCTTGCAAGTTTATCCGTAAACTTTACGTGTATTCACGTACCCGATCATGCCACTTTCCATAACACGCGCCCAGGTGTGAGGTCAGTTTACCTGCCCCTTGAAGGATTTTTCGGGAATCCGGGAATGATTTGCGAACAGCGCGGCGTAGCCTACCTAAATTATGCATAGCTATAGACAACTGAAAAGCGGATCGTTTGATATTAAAAATTCAGGTGTGCATTGTAAGGTCGCTGACCTACGTCAAGTCAATCAGATCATGGATTCGGCGAAGAAAGTAACGAAGCCAAACATGTGTTAGACGAAGACGTTACGTTAAAGTGTTAGACGAAGCCAAACATCTCTGAGATAGTTTCTGAGGCAGAACAGCTATTTAATTAAAAATTAATTGACCTACGTTAAAATATGAAGGTCAGACCAAGGTCAAAACCAGGCTGTTTTATTACTCTAAAGCTTACTGTATGGAGTAGTTTCTGATGCTCATTTTGAATTTATTGATAGTCGGAACCGTAGTATGCATTTTCCATGAACGTCGTTAAGGTCAACCAAGGTCACTAACCTGAAATGAGTACCAGTGACATTTTACTTAGGACAGGTACCTAGGTTCAAGGTGGTTGCATAAGAGTGGGGGCGCTTTGGACACCAATCTAGAGTTTGGCCTTGTTTCGCTTTTTTACAGTGAGGTCATAACCTGGCAACCTCTAATTCTGACACTACTGAGTTCACATACAGGCCAACACAAGCTGTGAATTTGGTATATCTAGCTCGTACTTTTTAAGATTTCAGAGGGTCAAGTCGACCCATTACCCGAGTGAAGGGCCTTCAATCGGCCATCCGGGCGCGGGTTAAAGGGAGTGTTCCGCGAG
Organism: Pollicipes pollicipes; assembly: GCF_011947565.3. Lineage (NCBI taxonomy): Eukaryota > Metazoa > Arthropoda > Thecostraca > Pollicipedomorpha > Pollicipedidae > Pollicipes > Pollicipes pollicipes. Next base: position 37,225,876 of record NW_023597054.1, on the reverse strand, counting down.
TGTATGAGGTTTACTGCAATAACCATTTTCATGAGCATTCGTTACAGTGCACAGCCTTGCCCTTCTTAAGACATTAAACTCTCTAGCTCCTGAGCTAGTGCCCGTAAAGATGTGCAGCCTATTTTGTGAAGCCTGTTTCAAGGTCATGCAGGCATGCACGACGCCAAAATAACGTCATTCAAAATCTGCCACTCCATACGCAATGCGGCGTTCAGGGCCACACATAATATTATCGTTGAAGCGTTCAAATCTCACTGCCCAGATCTGAGCATGATCTCCAAATATCATGGACGCCAATTGGCTCTCCATCAAAACTGAGCAGTATGCACGAGTTTCAAACACGAATCACGTTTTGTACAGTACAACCATATCCGATCATTACTTAAGCATTTTTAAATGGCAAGCATCACGCGCAAATTATTCGACACCAGGTTTTCCGTAATAACTAGGAGAAATATTAAACTTTTTACATAATGTGGCACAAAACGCGATTTGTGATTGAAACTCGCACACATTGCTCAATGTTGGTGAAGAGCCAGCTGACTTCCATGACATGTGGAAATTGGGCTCACGAGCGCTAGGTCTGAACGGTTTGACGAAAACGTTGTTTTTGGCTTCGATCATCGCATGCTCTATGGGGTGGCAGGACTTGAACGACGTTGCTATTGCGTCATGCATGCTTGAAATACCTTGAAAATCTTCACAAAATAGCCTACACATCTTTGCAGGCGTGTACCTCAGGAACTTAAGGGTTTGGTCCTAAAAGGGAATGTTCCATATTTGCATCGGATTTGAACTGAAATCGTCATCTTCAAGGGCATTCAGCGCAGTTCATAGCCCTGCCTCTCTTGAGACATACCCTCCCCCCCACCCCGTTCGCCACTAAATTTCTGAGCTACACGCCCCCAAAAATGTGCGAGCTATTTCGGGGAACTATTTCAATGTCACCCAGCCGTCTATACCACGAAAAATATGATGGTTCAGTCGTTCATATCTGGCGTTTGTGAGCACGATTTTAAGACACAACGGCCACCAGTTCGGTCTCAATCAATGTCTGCAAGGACGATAACGTTATCAAACGGCGATGCAGCGAGTAGCATCTTTACTAAACGGAAAAATCGCGTTGCCTAGAAACCCACTTAAAAGCGTATTCCCAAGTAGAACTGTATTCACATTTAAAAGTATACTAAAAGTTGTACTTAAACTTATTTCATCAGATGTGATGGTTGCTTCCACATCTTCAAATGTGGAATGTTCCCTCACTAAGTGCAGCGTTGTGAACCGCACCAAACGGTCTTCAGAATTACTATTTCAGCTCAAAACCACGTAGAAATGTGGAACACTCACCTCAGTTAACGATCAGCTCCAATAAAAACTTTACTGAGCTTATCCTAATATAAGATTTGATACCAGCTTGAATTCAGCACACTTGCATCACAGCCGGTTTGCTCCGCAACTTTTTTTAAGCAGTCACGGAACCCAGTCATGTAGATTTTAGATGCCCCGCGTGGTGTTGCCATCTTTCCAACTTAGTCTCACATTTGAAGAAAATATTGAAATTGATGAGTCGTAAACCGAGTTACAAGATAAACGTCGAACGCCCAAATCACTTCAACACGCACATTTGACATCAACAAACACACTTCTTCAGGCCATCGTTCCCCGCCCAACCAACTTCACTGGTTTCAGCGGTTTTCAGTCCTGTCAGGAAGGCATTTCAAGAAGCCATCAGTGGCTCTTGGCAGAACATTTATTTGCGCCATAAGGCAAGTACGGGCGACTTCCGTCGTAGCAATCATTTGCAGGTATTTGATGCATATTGCAAAACTAACAAAAAAAAACTTTCCAACAAAAAGAAGAGTTGTCATGTTTTTTATAAGTGAGCAAAAATTAATTAAACGGTTTGAACATTTGTAGATTGAACCCCAATTTATGTCATGCAATCAGTCACCTCTACATCGCAAAACACGTGCTACTCGCAACGCAACCGCCGTGACGGATATCACAGACAAAATTTCGGCGTATGCGCCCTATGCGTCTGAGTGTTCAGGGTATCGTACATCACTTGAAAATTGATCACAAAACAGCATGGCCGTGTTATGCCGGTCATTAACTTTTCAGTATTATCGGTTATTGACCTCATAAGAGGTACCCGTGTGTTAACCATTGTGCTGAGAGCGAGATAAAATATAGTGTCATACAATTGCCGAATTAAGGTGTAAAGCAACACCCCGTGAGGAGGAATTTGTCACTCCTCTTCCCCACATTTTATGTGAATTTTTCACTCCTACCTGATATTGACTTACCGCGCATATAAAACCCATATTTCCCTTTCTGAGGTTTTAATAGTCATCCAATACCGAGCTCACTTCAAACCATTCGGTATAAACAAGGTTCCATAGAACCTGGAAACCTGTGGCTATATCCTGCCTCACCTACATCTGATCATGCTTATGTATGTACAGAGGACAGGTACCAGGTACCTTAAAGCCCGAAAGCCCTGGCGACTCTAGCCGCTTGCATGCATCAATCTTCGTTTGCTTACAAAACGCACCACAACCTGTAGCTGTCTGCCAAATGCAAGTTTTCACACATCCTCAATTTTTTGGTCGCACCACGCGAGCGTCACCACCAAAGCCTAGTACAAACACCAGCAAAGCCTGGTAGAGGATTTTACTCCACGCATTTCTTTAATCCCAAGAAACTTGACCGCTAAATTGCGCCATGCCTTAAATGCAGGGGTGAAAAAATTAAGAAATGTCTTCAAAATGAAAGTTAAAAGCTGAATATTACCGTTTGAGCACTCATTTTCACAGAATTTTAGTTAAATGAGCTGATTACAAAATGTTGTAAAAAAACTAGCAGTCTCTATATCTTTTTAGTTGCTTTTGCTTTTCTTGTTTTCATACGAGTGTCACACAGCTTCATTTTCCATCCCTTCTGATTGCTTAAAAATATGCCATCTATTGCTTAAAATGTTGACCAATTTCTCTGCAAAATGTTCCAACTGCAGACTTGCGCCTATTTCATACATAAATTGGATTAATTCGCCAACCGGCCAAACATGTTTCATGTATGCCCAAGAGTGAACAATTTACGGGGAATAAAGGAGACAATTTGAAGCACGGAACTTATTTTTAACATCACTTTTGCTCAGTTAAATCGTCAGTTAGCCATCTTTTAGCTCAGGGCGGAGCTTAATAATGATAAATCTAAACCATTCTAGGTTCACTACCTTATCACGGTGCATTATCCTAGCGCACATGGCTTTGGGACAGACCTGGCGCGGCTAATACATAAGTGCTTGGTGGCGAAATTCTGTGCTTTCATGCAGAACTCTTCTCACTGGTTTTCCATGTTAATCTTGTAGGTTGGTAGGCATGACTGACTTTTATATGTTGTGGGTGGGTTGGATGCGCCTGTCTGTTAGCAAACCATGTAAGAGATGCTGACTTTCTGTGTGCGGAGAGGAAAAAAGCGTGCCCTTTAAAAAACAGTAAATTTGTCCTGTGGAGCAATTAACTGCTGACCTTGCCTCCTTTCAACACGTGATTTGTAACCATATTTAGTCAATTTCGTTTTAGTCCAGCAAGATTTGTTCATAAGACAAATTATGATCTCATAAGGCATGTAACTGAACTATTTTGTTTCACGCTCCTGATTATTTGCCTCAAATTTGTTGAAGTGGTCCCTCGTGTCTGCTTTAATCAGATGTTGTCTATAGTTGCCATGGTTGGCTGACTGGCAACTGACTGCACTGTACGTATGCACCATATCTTTTAAAGGGAATGTTCCACATTTGTAAGGCGTTTTAAACTGAAATAGCCATCTTCAGAAACTTTCCATGCAGTTCACGGTCATGTCCCTTTTAAGACCCAAAACGCTCTGGTTCCCGAGTTACACGCCCGCAAGAAGACAAAACAGTTTATTGGGAGCTTATTTCAAAGTTGCCTTGGCATTAATGACGTCAAAGAAACGTCATGCGATCGTGGTCACACTATAAGCTGTTTTCTGCTCATGGTCAAAACGGCATGACCGTTGGAACATTCGTAAAAGCAATGGTGCGGCACGTATGATGCAATGCGCGGAAGATGACTGGCTGTCAGCAAGATTTTACTGCTGAATGCGTGTCGCGAACGCAAGCGTGAGCAGCTTCGGTTTGTGCGGCGCTCGTCGTGAACGGGCCACTTTTCCTTACCTTATTTCTAGGCTACGGGTCAATGTTATAAAACAGAACGCCACTGCCTGCAAAAAAGTACGGCGCCCCCCATAAAGTTGTGAAGGTACTGGTCCACACTGAAGCATCAGCGGGAATCGCAGCCAGAAAGGACTTTTTAAAACTGGCCGACATCGAAGCGAAAAAGACAAGCTGGCGACTTTTGTCATATGGATCGAAAATCCCACTGAGGCTGGGCGGTCAAATCTTGGCAACGACTGCAGCCAACGATTGAGAGGTCCAGAGCCGTTGGCTCACAGCAGCTCACGAGCAGGTCTCGCTCCTCAGTGGAATAACGACAGAGCTACTTGGTCTGATAACCACTGGAGGACGTGTCAATCAAGCGACTTAAAAGGGACCCTTGAAGTTGTCGCTGGAATAGGTCCTGAGCGATCACAAGGAAGTTTTTCATAACAAGCTGGGAGGACCAGCCGACATCAAAGCCACCCTGATGCTGAAAGAAATGACAGAACCAGTGCTTGGGTGGGCGAGACCCGTGCCATATGCGCTGCAAGACGAGGTCGACAGAGAGCTGAAAAAGTGGGAAGACTCGGATCGCTGAAAGAGTCGAATATTCTGACTGGGGCGCACTCCTGATGGCGGTGCCGAAGCCCGGCGAAGGGGTGAGACTGTGCAGCGACTATAACAGCACGATTAACACTCAGCTCGAAGTTCCGCAACGTCTCATACCGGGCTTGGAGCATATTTTAACGAAACTGGCTGGTATGAAGAAATTTCGCCAATTGGGTCTCAGCACGGTGCACCTACAGATGAGGCTGGACGAGAACGGTCATCACCTGACTGTACTGAACACCCCGAGAGGATTTCTCAAATGAACTGCTTGACATATGGTATCTCAGCATCGCCAGCCATATTCCAGAGCACGATGGGGAATGTGCTGGAAGGCCTTCCTGGTGTAGCCTGCTTCTCAGATGTCGTCTTGGTAGCAGACTTAACGGATACCGAATCCGCGGAGCAGCTGAATAGAATTCTGAAGAGGCTGAATAAATGTAATCTATCTTGAAGGGGAAGAAGTGCGAGTTCATGATGACGTTAGTATCTGGGAGTAGAGCTGAGCGGTGAAGGCGTCAAACCAGTGAAGGAAAAGGTATACCCCGTTCTAAAGGCACCAAGACCTCAAACACTAGTGAGCTGAAAAGATTCCTGGGAGCGGTAACCTTCTACGCCAGATTTACGGCAGACGTGTCAAGGTGGCAGCTCCTCTACATCGATCGCTGAAAAAGGGCCAAAAATGGAAATGAACGGCAGCCGAAGAAAGCAGCTTTCAGGCTATGAAGGAGAGGCTCACTGATGTTCCCGTTTAAGTTCATTATGACGGACGAAAGCTGGTGAGATTTGCCACTGATTCAAGTCCGCATGGTCTGGGTGCCGTTCCAATGCAGGTAGGCCAAAATGGGAACGAGCGACCCGTGAGATTTGCTTCAAGAAGCATCACTAAAGACGTCCCCCCCCCCGCTCTACCACGCTCAAGTAGAACGGGTGGGGGGACTGGCCGTCATCTTCGGCGTCACCCGATTCAAGCAGCACTTCTCTTGAATACCAGCAGTATTCAAGCAGGAGATACACTCCGGTGACTGACGACAAGCCACTCCCTGCCCTGTTGGGATCAAAGACGCGGGCCCCCGCGCTGGCGACAGCCCTAATACAGAGATGGGTATTGATTCTGGCAGCCTATGCATACGATGTGAGATACAGGAAGGCGGATGAAATTCCGATGGCGGACTTCCTGTCAAGCCTCCCAGTGCAGAGGGAGGAGAATCTACCTGACATCCCAGATGAGGCGTTAGTTTGCATCCTGGGGCAGTTTGATAGGATGTAATAGTGTTATAATATAAATAAATAACTGTTATAAATAGATGTTAATGGGATGTACAGCCTGTGAAGATGTAAGATGAGCCACCAGCCGTAATAAAGTGCTATCAAGAATAGCTCGGAATCCCCACAGCGACTGGCCGGAGCGGGGACCGCCGGAGCTACAGCCGTTTGAATAAAAGAAAAGCAAGCTGTCTCTCATCTGTGGCTGTTAACTGCGGGGAAACAGCGTGCTCGTGCCCGAGCACCCGCGGAGAGCAGTCCTGGGAGAACTGTGCGATAGCTACCCAGGTATTAATGAGATGAAGATGTTAGCCCGCAGCTATGCGTGATGACCAAAGATTGATGAAGGCATACAAAATGTGGTGAACAGCTGTCTAGTGTGCCAGGCCGGACAGACAGAGACCGGCAGAGCTTTACACCACTGGGAACACACGCAGAACCAATGGGAGCGCATCCATCTGGATTTTGCAGGACCTTTCAGAGACTGCTAGCTGCTAGCAGTGCTGGACAGCCACTCCGACCAGATATCGTCACAATGAAGAACATCGCCACAGAAACGACAATCAGTGAGCTGTCAAAGAAATCCGCAAGATGGGGAATGCTAGTGCAGGTAGTGATGGATAACGGAGCTCAGCTGACGTCCAAAGATTTCGAAGAGTTCGTGATCAAGCTCGGGACCAAGCACATGCGGATTGCACCACATCGTCTTCAGCCCAACGGACTCGCTGAAAGAGTGGTGCAGACAGTCGAGCAGAACCTAAAAGCATGTCTAATCAGTGGAGACGACCGTCCGCTCGAGCTACAGTCATCGTTTTTAATATTGTATCGAAATGCCCAGTACAGCACAACGGTAGTGGCACCTGCGGGGAGTCATGATGGAAAGAGAACCAGACGGACCCACTGAAGACAAGACCAGCCGAAAATGTGCTGAATGCTCAAGCCAAGCAGATGGAGGAAGCCAGTAAAAGATTTCCGAAGTAAACGGTTGGTGATCCAGTATTGGTGCGTAACTACGCTGGCGGAGCGAAATGAAAGGAAGATCACGTTGCTGCCCGCACTGGACTTGTTTCCTACCAAGTAACGATAGAAGGACTGACATGGCCACGTCATGCAAGACAGCTGCTTCCTCGTGGCCAATCTAACATACCAGCTGGAAGAGAAGAAAATGCTGGAAAGAAGGCGCAGTCAAATCTGTCTGTGACAAGACTTGGAAACGGCAAAACAAACATAGAAGAACCGATTAGATAGTGAGATGCAAATGTACGCCATAGTCGGCGACACAGTGGCGCATATAACGATCATCTGGAATGGAGAAGTTCCGATCCACAGGCACAAGTCTCACGAGCGGCCAGCAATGGTGGGCCGCATAGAAGATGACAAGCGAACAACACATGAAGTCAGCAGTGAGACGCCAACCGATGTATCTACAAACACACCGGAACGGAGTAAATACAGGGATGAAGCAGCGCGAAATAAACCCACAAGGGACAATGAAGGGCAAGCTCTAAGCCAACAGTCACCATCCGAACGAGCTCAGATGTTCACAAGGAGTGATCGGGAGGTGCACAAGCGCATCCGGTTCCAAGCGGGCCAAACCTGACGGCCACAAGCTAGGGCTGCTTCATTCTCAGGGGTGCGAGTTGCTATGTCGGCCATCGACTTTTTAGTGTTTTGCTACGTCCGTCAATGACTTTTTAGTGTTGTCGGTCACTGGCCTCATAGGAGATACTCGTGTGTCAGCTGAGAGCGAGGTAAAATATCTGCAAGCGTTCTCGGCAGAGAAATAGATAAATCCAAAATGTAAGTTTCTCGAATACAGTCTACTTTTGTATAATTGCAAACTCTGATTTGTAACAGCCTCAGTTTGGCAAACAGGGCAGTAAGATACAGCACTCTAATGCTGTGTAGTTTCGTTGAATTTTTATTTTATTTTATTTTATATTTCTTATTATTTTGAGTTTCATGTGTTATCCCATGGATTCATTCTGAATTTGAGCTCAAATGACAAGCGAATTCTAAATACTGGAATCCAGAACACGGCTCTGCACTCCCACAGAAATGTTCTTAAAGCACAAATGGCCAGAAAGTAGTGGGTCACAAATTAAAGCAGGAATCTTTTAAACTTAGCTCAAAGGTAAGAAATTAGATAATTAAACAATCCTGAACATTGACCACATTCAAGATTTTTACACAACTTTACAACACGTAATTAGTCATAAAGCGCGTGTGGTAGTTGCGTTCTTATCGAACTGTCGAGGAATAACCCGTGTACAAAAACGCCATACTTAAAAAAATTGTCAGTGGAAGTCATCCAACAATGTTATGCCAAAGCTATGTTTGCGTTTGTCCTTCCTGCACTCCATTGCAGTCACCTCAGCCATTTTTGAATCTTACGACGTCCTTGAAAATATGAATAGATGCAATGTATCCATTATGGTGTGCGCTTTATTTCCTAATGTATGGTTGTTTGCAATGTACCTAGCAGAGCTATTTGTAATTATCGTAACATAGTTATTCTGCTACCTATCTGAGTACATGCGGCAACCGATACGCTAGAGCTGCCATTTTTGAGCCTGCAGGCCCGCAATGTGTGGACACAGAAACCCGCAAGACTATTCGTGAGCATTGCTGGCTCCACTGCGGGTATTGGCGGCATTTAATATCTAATATATATAATAATATTATCTCACTTGTGCTTTCTCAACCACAAATATATATATATATATATATATATATATATATATATATATATAGATAGATAGATAGATAGATAGATAGATAGATAGATAGATAGATAGATAGATAGATAGATAGATAGATAGATAGATAGATAGATAGATAGATATATATATATATATATATATATATATATATATATATATATATATATATAAACAGGGATACTCGAAGCTGAATAGCAATTAGTTCTTAATAGCAATTAATAGCAATTAGTAATAATAGCAATAAGTTTAATTTAATTTAATTTAATTTAAGCTTAATAGCAATTAGTTCTTAGCAAAATAGTTCTTCGTTTGACGATACTGATATAAATATCAGATATGATGGGAAAAGCTTACTTGCGACTAGCGGTAAACTTTCAAGGTTCAAAAACGACCCCAACTGGCAAAATTTCAAAGTTTATAAAAATGCGCCTGATTACGGCATTGTTTAATGGTCAGGATCAATGGATAGATGGACAAGATTGTCTTCTGCCGGGAACTGAACTGGTTCAGTGGAGGAGTTTTGGGTGACTCTTTGACGCTGAAAAGGAAAGCAACATAATGTGATTCAGGAGTGTGGTTTGTGTTTCAAAAATCCTGGGGAAGGGAAGTGCAAAGCCAGCATCGGAGCATTGCCGTTAAATCGCTTTTGGTGGTGATCACACTATCACAAAATTACGATTATTTAATGTAGTCTGTTCTATTGTAACGACCTAAAATGTGAAAAAGAAATCTGCTTCGTGATGTGTCATTACGTCCATGCCGTCTTGAAATCCATGTCTTTGCTTGTCGGAGCACCTCCCACTGACTCATAAGTTCCAGCTTTTGTGAACTGAATTTTTCACTCCAGTAGCCAGTTTTTCAAAACAGAAATTCATATATTTTTGGCGTAAATTGTATGTTTTTGGCGTACAATTGTAAAATCCAGTTTCTCAAAGCAAAAATGTACAACTTACAACTACCATCTACGACACTGAAAAAATACACAGAAAATGTACAATCTACAACACAAATATACGCAAACAATCTTGCATGAGTTTCTCAAAGCATAGAACAAATGTACGACAGAGCTTAATTTTGATAGGTCCTTGATGAATTTGGCAATGCAATCAACGCAAGCATTTGTGCCGTAGATTACAACACTGACCTTAGGACTGCTACTTATTGAAAGACATGTTGCTGCAGTGGCAAGCCTAAACAACATGCAACAGCTGCTAAAGGCATAACAGAGCATGAAGCTTGAATGTGAGCAAGTAAAAGTGAGTGTTCCTGTCTTTCAGGCAAGAAGCCTTGGGTAGGGCATGCCAAGACCAAAAGATAAAGCAAAACTGCTTGGTCAAGGAGCTTCCTTTGCAAGACCATCAAAATACATCACAATTGAGAGAAATTTGTGTGACTGCCACAATACTTCTGTATACCATACATTCCATACCCATGCAAGTTGTATTCCAGACACTTTCAAAGTGAGATATGGGCAGCAGCATCACCTGTAGTGTCTGCCCTGGTTGGACACATTATGATGTGCAATAGATGCTAATAAAATAGCGGAGCATGACACAATAATTATACTCTAAAACTGATTTCATTTCGATAACATAGCTGAATACATCTTGTGCATCACTATGCCATACAGCAGCAGCTAGCCTGCATAAAATCATAGAAACGTACTCTCAATGATCAGTCATATAGAGAGCCTGTTTCCAATGACAAGTACAGCAGGCTGCTTATGATTGGATCCATGACTGGCCCTTTTTCAGTGCTCAATGATAGCTCGTGTTTACTTCTCATGTTCTCTTAAGCTCCGAAAGCTAAGGTCTGACAGTCCCACCTTCAATGCCTAGGATATGCTTAGTGAGCACAGGCATTATGTGCTTACTATTCACATGATCTCGTCCACAATCGCCATGCAAAATGAAGCCTTCATGAGTGGAACATTTTAGGATGAACCTGAACATTGAAGGAGCTGATGAATGAAAGAAAGCTTCCTTCACCGAATTTATCAATTATGGACAACATTGCCACCAAAACCAGCCCCAATTTGGCACGTATCTCCTCAAGGCCACACACATCGACAGAACGTGTTGCTCTATTTATTAGGTAGCACGGAGACATACCAACACAGCGCGTCGATGGCAAAAAAACGCGCAGCGGTCGACGCAACTAAATGGTGTGGTTGAAAAGTGGCTGCGCACCACCATGTGCGAGTCGACGGGCAATGGTCTCACACAAATTCCTTGCTGACGGGGAGCTGTCTCCACTCTCTCTCTCTCTCTCTCTATCCTTGAACACTGCCAAGCGTGCTCTTCCTTTGTTCATGGTCGTCATTGGGAATTTAGAACGCACTCAGCTGCTTGGGTTAGATGGCGTCAATTGCCTCTCATCCTGGCGGAAACGCAGGCACCACGGGTAATCAAACCCCGCGCCCAGACGCGCTAACTACTGCACCACCTGCACCTGTCCCTTTGCTTTCATATCCTGATAAACGTTGCATTTCAACCAAAGCGTCATTATTGTAGCTGGAGATAATATCCCCAAAATTGTAAGCTTACGTGGCTGGTTTGATGCCGAGCCGGGCAACTGAAAACTTATATATTATTTTGTCTTAATCGAAGACAGTTCGGGTGAAGGTAGCACATACTCAAAACATAAGACTTCTGTTTATGGCTGCTGGAATTATCTCAAGTTTGGTGGTCGTTGTCCTGGCAACGGACGCACAAATCTACGCCACTGCCAAATGTACGAACTACGACAGAGGTCACGTGACGGCTTTGAGAAACTGGCTTAATGTGCAGTTTGTAAAATCAAAAGTACACATTAATACTTGGCGTACGATTGTACTTTCGCCTTGAGAAACTGGCTACTGTATAGGAACTTTGCGGGGAAATTTTCATTCTCGCTCTAGCTAAAAAGCGATTCTAGCTCACTGTTTTTAATTTATACTCATGATTCCCCTCTCGGATGTCATAACCCAAGAATTAAGAGAGCAACAGGTTACAACTTTTGTCCATGTTCCGCCACACATCATTTCGCAAAAAGCCATGCAGCACCTAAACGGAATAATTTTCCAGGATTTTGGTCGCTGAGAAATTTCCGTAGTTGACCTTCGGTCCTGAGGATAAATTGAAACAGTGGCTTCGGTCCTGGAAAATGATTGTTCAAGCCACACGAGGCATTAAACAATGTCACGCGCACGAGCCAATGCAAAAGGCGTTGATGCCAAGACCGAAGTTTGCATCAGGACATGATTGAAGTTAGACATGCACCTTTGAGATGCTTGGGAAATCATAGTCCTCGCTCTTCGTCATATTTTTAATACCATGAAAATCCGGCGGAGTCGGTGATTAATCGTTTGTTAATGCATAAGTTATGGCGCAGCGTCAAAGAACATCCATAAACAACGGCAGTTTGTTAGGGCCAGTACGCATGCATCTACATATATTTTTCATCCGGCAGCAACATTTTGCTATCAATGACGCTTACACCTTCCTGTAAGTGTGGCTTTCGTTCCAGATTGGGCTTAACACACGCTAAGGTGTTAGGCCCAATCTGGGTAAATGCGACTCCCCGAAGGTTTTTTCGGACTAACCTTTGAACGAGGGAGCGTAGCCGCACGAAACTTTGTGTAGTTGTAGACAGTCAAATAGCCGACATTTTATCAGAACAACTCGATGCACCCTGTATGGTTGTTGACCTATATGACCTTGCTGGCAGGTAAAAGTCAGGTCATGACGAAGCGAAGGCAACTTCTATGGAATTGTTCGATATGATGCGACAACGGAGTGTTAAACGAAGTCATATATCTTTAACACGCGCCCGGGTGGCCGCGTAGATACCGTTCGCTTGGGTGGGGGGGAGGGGGGGGGGGGTCAGTTTAACCCCCTGAGATCTCAGGAACCAAGAAAGCTAGAGACACCAAATGTTCAGGGTGTGTTGACATGTACGTGAACTCACTCAGTTCAAAGTTTCAGGTTCCTAGGTCTTGACATTCGGGTAAAAAAAGGTCAAACAAAGTCAAGTTACAGGTTGGTCTGCAAAGTGGCTCCAGAACCTAGATATCCGTTTTTAAGCAAAAGGTTGCATTCTCATTCAAGGTCAGTAACTTAACCTTTTGAAGATCAAGGTGACCAAAATAATACAAGATTGCTTTGAGTTTGGCATTTGACTAAGCTACAAAGATTACGCTAGGCAGTATGTTCCTCACACAAAATGTTGACCTGGGTCATTTTAGGTCAATGACCTATAATGACCTTTAAGAAGTCTATGGAAGATGTTTAATGCGGTTCCTGCTATCAATAAACTCGAAACGAGCACCATAAACTATCCCATACAGTAAGCCCTAGAGTAACCAAACAGGTTTGTTTTGACCTTGGTGGGACCTTCATACCTGACCTTAGGTCAATGTAATTTGCTCATTCAACCGTTGTGTTGCCTAAGAAAGCATATCAGACATGTATGGCTTCGTATAACACTCTGTTGTTGGATCAGATTGAAGGATTCCCCAGAAATTGCCTTCGCTGAAACCATGGTCTGACTGTGACCGGCGATATGTCAGCGACCTTACAAGGTACATTTACATTTTTGATGCCAAACAATCCGCTATTTCAAATTTCTACAGCTATGCAAAATTTGGCGCGGTTATGCCGCACTGTTTGGAAACCATTCTGTAAAAACCTTCGGGGGGGAGTTAACTTGACCCCCACCCGAGCGCGTGTTAAGATCGTTTCTTAGTCAGCCAAATAATCGTATTCAGGATTTTGACTAATGACATGGACGTGAGGTATGAAGGTCAGATGATTGTCAAAACCAAAGCACTTTTTCGCTGGAAAACTTGCTTTAAGGGGAAAAATTTAGGCGCTATTTTCACATTGTTTGATTACAGTTGGACAGATATCTTATTTTGACGTCATGAAGGTTGGGAGCGGTCACGGGCATGAAATGGCCGTGATTAATTTTTCTTTTGAGAAACATGCCGCCCAATGTTATCTTCAGGCTGTCATATTCATATATCAAAACAACCCTAAAATGTTTTGGTCAACACGACTTTTCGAAAGACAATTAAGGTCACCTACGTTATATGAACACCAGTGACCGTTTGCTTGCCAAATCATTGAGTTAAAACTGGTTGTGTGAGAAAGCCTGAGGGCGCCTCAGACACCGACTTGTGGTTTGACCTTTGGATTTATTTGGCGCGAAGGTCACAACCTAGCGACCTCCAAGTTTGCATAGATGGGGTCATTTAGGGCCCAGCCTGCTTGTGAATTTGGTGCTTTTAGCTCCCTTACTTTGCTTATACCAGGCGGTCATTTAACTACTAATCTATACTAATAAGTTGTAGTTAGTTATGCTAAACTACTACTAATAAGTTTGTCTACTAATCTCGGTGTCAAGCAAATGAGTTTCGATTTCCGGAAGAGGTCAAAGCCATACTCACGTCCAAGTGTTACATCGCCCTGCTACAAGGGAAATGAATCTAGGAGAAGTTAACAAATAGCATGGTGCCGATCTGTCAGCGAAGTCTAATAGTATGTGCATCTATGTGTTGGTCAAAACGCCCCGTCTCTGCGGTTCTTCGCTGCAGGGATTTAAGATCGTCAAAAGCGTGACTACCTTGACCTTGTGCCAGACAGCTGAAGCTACAAAATTCTGATTAGGTGACGTGGGACTAGTTCGGTCCTGGATAAGCTCGCAACGTGCTTCAATTGCTGAATCTGAGGCAGACCTGCAAACGTTTAACATTTGGATCGCATGGCAACATAACCATTCATTTATCACCTTTGCCACATGCACCATTACGATGGCAATCGCCTGCAATTTCCGCTGGCACCGTTTTGTTTTCAGTTGCCCTAAAACAAACGCAATTTCTGAGTCTTGCCTGCACCAACTGTTCTTACCGTGACTTTGAGCTGCATGTACCTACCACCGCCTCGTTGAACATGAACAGCGACAACGGGCTACCCTGGATGTGTCACAAACGCTCATCGTGGCCGACGTCTTGGACCTGAAAAAGCCTGGTCTTCCGTGCGAACTCCGACGAAACGGCTAAGTGTACAATCTTTGCGCGGGCACAGATTCTCTGTACATACGCGTAGAAATCCGGTTTGAGCAGCTACTGATGTAGGTTTTATACGGATAAGATAATAATAGGCACGACAACAACTGTGACAAAGATAATCAACCATGTCAGAAGACTGAGACACGCCATAGTGCCCTGCCGCACCCAATCAGACAAGGCACGTCACTACCGGTCAATATTCCACCGAGGCGGCGGTCGTACCCCCACAAAACCCGTTCAGCTCTGCTGATAATTGCCCAGCTGTCATTGTCAGTCTTTTGCTGAATTCTGTTGCGCCCGTACCGACTGACCGGGTTCGCGTAAATGTCAGAGGCGAGCGTTGTTCGTCGTAGAGCTGTGTTGCCGGTTGCCGGGGGGGGGGGGGGGGGAGCTTGCGCCGTCTACACCTGCCCGGCTTACAGATTGCCACATTAGCGGCAATTAGGGGAAACAGCACGATCTGGTGGCTGGCTGACAGGCGTGAGCGTGGCGGTTGATGCATCGTCGCTTCGGGATTCTACCGAGCACGGATTGCTGTCGCACGTTGACACACAACACGACACAGCACACAGCCCCCTTTTGCTCTGTGCAAGTCATCATTTTAAAATATCACGCACGAGCGCCTCCAGCAAACCCCAGTTTTTACGCAAAGGTGCGCCATAGCCCGAATCATAACAAAGCTGTCGGTGCAAAATTGCCGCTAAACACTTTTACTTCATCAACTTCACATGCATACGTGTATTTTTTACTTTTCGGCTGTGCGGCTGGTCACTGCCAATATCGTGGACTTGAAAATGCGGAATATATATATATATATATATATACATATATGTGTGTATATATATATATATATATATATATATATATATATATATATATGTATGCTGCTATTTTGCGGTGCCAGTTAATAGCAAGCAACGTGTGCAATAAAGTAAACTTTGGCGAAATTGCGAAAAAGTATCTATCATAAGAGTATTGTATGTGTTTTGCAAGGGCCTACATTAACTGCCTGTCTCATGTGTAAGCGGTTGGTCATTTTCACTTCGTTGCGTCAGGAGGATGTGTAAGGTAAGTCGTATGATTTATTTTTTATGTTTTTAAAGGTGTTTGCTTTCGATTGTCATGTGATTTGACTTACAGGGAATGTTCCGCATTTGAAGATCTTGAATTAGGCATCAGAAATGATGGGAAATGCTTCCTTGTAGCGTTAGATAGCCTTGCCTGTAACTATCGGTGAGCTTTCAAAGTTCAAAAACAACGCTTAGTAGCAAACTTTCAAAGTTTATAAGAATGGGCTCCATTACGTCATTGTTTGATGGCGTCATGAAATGGGTTTGTGACGGTAGCAAAACCAGGCAGCATTTGACAGCCAGACGTAAAGAATACCTCGAAACACACGAAAGATGACGCTAACCGGCCATTCTCGCCGCGGGGCTGTGTCGGGGGGGGGGGGGGGGGGGGGGCGGATTGGTGTGAGTTTTTTGTGGATTTTTTGCATTGGTGCTGGCCGTTAGAAAAGCCTTCGTGGGCTGTTTGACATGCGGAAGGTAGCAATCGCCAGCTTTCATGGCAAGATATTAATATCAAAGCACGACATGCTGTGCTGCTGCTATTGCTGCTTTGCTGTTGATGATTTTGTCAATACTCTATCGTCGACCCATCGTTGCGCGCAGTGCTGTAGTCCTAAAATTGAAATCATATGTGTACGGTAGTCACTGTCCTTATTGTTTGTAACTGGAAATGGGGTGCCGTGGCAAAATTAGTAAAGCTGTAGCATTGTCTTTATTGTTTGTAACTCGAAATGTGGTGTCATGCTAAAATTAATAAATTTGTAGCGTTGCCATGCATTGATTGTCAGATCATTGATATTGCTATTGCTATGGTAAAGATGGTAAGGTTGGGCTACCAATATTTTTTTATTTGCTTGGGATTGTTCATGCGATTTATAGGCAACCTTGATATAACTATTGTGGTGCAACGACATTCTTGACGTAGACAGTCCTTTGGCTCTGTTAAATGAATCTTCACCAGTCATTTATAAATTATAAGCTGCTATGTCATAGGTTTGGCAAAGAGTACTCGACCAATGTGGTGCATTGTGTAATAGCACTGGTCAATAGCTTCATTTTGACACTATCTCAGTGCTGTTCTGTGGCATGACATAACGCACAACAATATGGTTTTTCGACTGCAATCCATGCCACTTTCATAATAAATTCCAGCATGAAAAGATGGTTCAAGCATGCACTCTTGTACTGACTTCCCAGCTGACATATGACTGACCAAAAACGCATGATACAATATACAAATCACTTTCAGCAAAGCCGACAACCAATAAGTGGCATCACTTGCTCAGTCTGCTTCGGAATCCAGAAAACGCAGGTGAGAAAGATGCAAACACATCTTTCACTTCCATGGTCGTGCAACATGCTGCAGCCATCAGGCTGCTTTACTAAAAAATAAGAGGAACATTTTACATGTGGTGAAATGACACTGCAAGCATGCTGACCTTGCACAAGGCTGGAGACATGACAAGTGCATGTAGTTATGGTCGGATGGGCAAAATGCAAGGGAGTGGTGAAGCTGCCAGTGCACACCAGGTTCATCACAAACACATTATTAAGTGCTGTCCAAGACACCAACAGCAATGCTTTTCTACCTTTCTCAGCGCCCAGCATCCCACGCAAGTTGCAGTGACTGTGACATTGATTACTCAGGAGTAATGCTCGCCTGCATACAAGATTTGTGAAGACAGTGCAATGTGCATGAGTAGCAATGAAGTATATTTTCAGAATTTCTTAGGGAACGACAATTTTGCGAAGCTGATCATGTGAGCCTATACTGAGCATGTCCATTAATGAGTTGCACATACCAGCCCCCACTGCCAAAATCATTGCTGATATGACATGTAATGAATACATTGCATGTTGTAATACTTCAATAGGTTCACAAATGTTGGCAAAATCATAATGAAGTGCCAGTACCGGTACTTGCCTTTGTACACCCATGCAATAAAAGTGCTAGTGTTTCTGTCAGTTTCCCAGCATTCCTTTGTCATGTTCAAACACAAACATAAAGGAAGAGGCAGGCATCAATATCAATAGGCATCAGTATATCAGGCATCAATATATCACATCTTATTGGGAATAAGTAGACTGAACAATACCAAAACAAGGTTCTCTCTCAGAAGAACAAACCTCGCACGCACGCTCCCCATCACATCGATACCAATACAAGCCACTGGCACACATCACCAGTGATCTCACGTATTTCGAGCCCCCGATTCACACTCCTTTGTCAAATAAGTGTGAGCTCACATTTGCACAGCTCGCGGGACTATCACATTGCAGGTTTTCTCACAATTTGCGCACAGATCTTCGGTCACAACACCGGACTTCACCGTGACCTCCCTTCGAAACAAAGTTCCAACGGGGGCTCATGGTAATGCGGCTCAAGAGCTTCTTCTCGTGAAACACAATTTGTTTTGTTCAAGATTTAGATTTGGCGTGCCATATGTGTGAAGGACGTATATATATATATATATATATATATATACATATATATATATATATATATATATATATATATATATATATATATATATATATATATACATATACATATATGTACATATCTAAAATTACTGTTTATAATAATAAAAATAACTTTTCCCTAATTTCATAATGCCTTGCCAACCCATAAACCCGTGCAAGGTCCCGTGCTCCGGTACACAAGGCGCCAATCGAGCTGTCTGTAAGAGATACGTTAATAGAAGAAGAAAAACGCCAGGAGGAGAAAAAAGGAAGATATGCCGTCGCGTCTTCTTTTTTATAACTTTGGGAGAGTGCCTATTTTTTGGGTGCTGTACTTTTTTGCAGACAGTGGTGTTCTTTTTTATAACATTGACCTGTGGCTTAGAAATAAGGAAAAATAAGCCGTTCACGACGAGTGCCGCACGACCCGAAATTGTTCACGCTTGTGTTCGCGACATGCATTCAGCCGTCAAATCTTGCTGATAGCCAATCATCTTCCGTGGACTGTACCACATATGCAGCATCATCGCCTTTGCGAATGTATCAGCGGCCATGCTGTATTGACCATAAACAAAAAACAGCCTGCAATGTCTTTGGGATCTAATGACGTTTCCATGACGTCATAAATCGGAAGGCGATTTTGAAGTTGGCTGTAAATAAGCCTTTTTGTACTTTGCGGGCGTGTAACTCACGAGCCAGAGCGTTTTGGGTTTTAAAAAGGCCATATCCGTGGACTGCATCAAAGTATCCTCAAGATGGGTATTTCAGTTCAAAACGCCATGCAAATGTGGAACATTGCCTTTAATTCGAATGGCGGAAGGAGATAATCACGAAAGTTACCCTTCAAGATAAAACCAACCGGTTGAAATACCATATTTTTACGGACGATGTCTCAGCTAAACAACCGTTTTAAATATAAACGGCGATATGAAATTGTCAGCAGAAGTGTATATCTGTCATAGCATGTCATACAATTTGGTCGCTCTCCCTGAACCCTATTTTTACGGGAATGAAATCAGTTGAATCTCAGGCTAAGGCAAGGGATTCAACCCCTGGGGCATTCAAGTTTTGTACTGCCTTTGATGAATGATGCCCCAAACGAAGGCTGGTGGCCTAAACTATTCTTTTTAATAGCGCCAAAGCTTCCGAAGAACGTCAGTAGTGGGCTAATAAAGTAAGGCATGGGGGCAAGCAAAAACATTCATATCCACGATAATCATGCTTGGCACCACCATGAATTAGTGAAGAATGCACGATGCATGACGTTGCTTGAGCAAAATTTTCAGGCAGCGTTGATATCCGGACAAATTGCAACCCCCATGTTCCTTCCCTATTTTGGTACATGGAACAGCCATTGTAATTTGATAAAGTCGACGCGGGCGACACGTCACGAACTCTGACGCGGCGCCTGTCAGGGACCCGCAGTTTTGTGTTGTTGGCATGTCACCTGTAGTCAAATGCAGTTAAATGTCAGATTTAACCTCGATTAATACGCGCCAGTGGCCGCTTGAATGCGACGCCTGAGGTTGAGGTAGGTAGGTCAGTTTGACCCACTGAAATTTCAGAATTAAGAGAATTAGAGACATTGAACTCGCAGCGTAGGTCGGCGTGAATGTGATCTCACTTGTATAAAATTTGTGGTAAGCAGATGACGACCTTCATATGAATTAAAGTCGAACATGGTCAATCTCCAGATCGGTGTCCCAAGTGCCCCCAGACCTCCTCGTCCAATCTCTTTGAGCCTCGATGATTGTCTCAGCAAAACATCATCAGTGCTCATTTTATGTCAGTGGCCTTATTTGACCTTTAGGTCAGGATGATCAAAAGCCCACGAGATTATTTTTATGTAAATAACCGCCAGGGATTACGCCAGGAGGCATGCTGCTTACAACAAAACGTTGGCTATGATCACCTAAGGTCAGTGGCCTCCTCTGATAAGTCCATACAAGATGTCCTTTGACGTTGACATTGACGATCAAGGAATTCGAGATGAGCATCAAAAGCTACGTCACTACGGTAGTTCTACAGTGAAAAGCAGGTAAGTTTTCACCCCGGTCTGGACTTCATGCCTGACCACAGAGGCGACGAATTCAGTCCCAGTCCCAGATTCGATTGTTTTATTACCTAAGAACCATCTAAAAAACGTATGAACTCGTCTAACGCTCCGCTGTCGCATCATATTGAACGATACTCTAGGTATTGCTTTTGCCGACGGCCATGACCTCACATTGACCTGACAGTTCAGCGACCTTACTAGGTGCGTCAAAATTTGCAGGTCAAAATATTAATTGTTCAATTGTATAGGGGTTTAAAAAGTTAAGCGCGGCTTCGCCACACCGTTCGGGGTTTATTTCGAAAACTCCTGTGAAGATTAAATTGACCCAACCCTAGCACGTGTTAATGTCATCACTGTTTTAAATATCATAAAAATTTTGCAACCTAGCTATGCCAACGCTCACATTTAGTTCTGTACAACCCCCAAAGCACATCAAAGACGATAAGGCCATGTTCAAGGCAGATGTGTGACACGATCATGCTATCCCAGCTCGCTGAGCCGACCTTAACCTTAACCGCTCTATCGATTTCACTATCCATCAACCCGTTTAAATCGCCTGTAGCGCAGCCGAAGCTAGAGCTTTCGACAAGCGGCAGGGCTGGACCGAACTGCCTGGCTGTGATGGCGACGGCCGACAGCGAGCCCATCCATTGATTCGGTCGGGTTGCCGGTGACTGATCGGCCGGCGTCCAGCCATCGACGGGAGGCGGCGCGCTAGACTGGCGGGGCGTTCAGCCCTGGGGCCCTCGACGCCAACACCGAGCCACTGCTCCCGCTGGCGGGACGTCCAGCCCCCGGCCCCTCGACACCAACACCGAGTCACTGTTCCGCCTCGTGCTGTCATTAGTGTGTTCCTTGTTCGCATTAACGATGTTTCTTGAGGGCCCTATTTTCCAGGTAAACATAAATGGTATAGCCCCAATCACATCTAAAGGAAGTGTTCCCCATTTGTATGGGGCTGTGAACTGGGATAGCCATATCCTATCATCCGGAGCAATTCACAGCCTTGCCATAAAATCCGCTAGTTTCTAAGCTGCACGCTGGCATAAGTATGCAACTGTTTCGAGCAGACAATTTCAAGGTTATTCAGGCATGCATGACACAATAAAACGTCATTTGAATCTGTAATGCGGTGGTCAGGGTCAAGAAGAAAGTAATCGTCGAGTCGTCCACAGGTACCGTTCACGAGCACGATTTCTCAACATAATGGACGTCAAGTAGCTCTCAATTAATGTTGTGCGGGCTACAGGCACATACGTAAGAGTCAGGTAACATCTACGTCCATGGCTGTTCGGCACTTACGTTTGCATCATCGCTGCTCATTTCGTCAGTGATTTGTTCTTTCATGCTTTTTTTCCAGCGTTTTCAGGAGGGATGCGTGTGGAATGGACCTCCAGATCAAATGATGTCATTATTTCACCTGCCGCCACCTTAAACATGTAAAACAAATTAACAAAGTTCTCCTGGTTGTTGATATGTTGCCCTGTGTTTCCTACCAGAGGATCTAAGTAAAATGTCGACCGTTTGGATGTAGGATATGTGACAGAACCTGTGGAGGACACTTTTGGCCATAACGTTACCCCCTGTGTATGCATTGACGGTGGCCCATAAAATAATGGCGGGGAAGGGTGTGATAGGACAAGCTTTAAACATTCCACTCAAGAAAGGCTTGCTTTAGTCCCTACACACTTAAGAGTGTCTCTGACCTTTCTGATACGTGCTGGAGTTGGGTCTTTCCTAAACCACTCATGCGTACTTGAACGTGCACTGGCAAACCGTTATCACTAAGAAGACAGACTATATCGTGCCTCTATTTAAAACTTCGTATAGCTTTTTTGGTGGTGAGGTTTCTCTTTCTTCTTAGGTGAGGTTGTCATCTGCAGGCATGAAACATTGCAGAGATGTGTTGTTTCAAAATACAGCCCATTAGCATGATTAGATAAGTTGGCCTCGCTAACCGCATCTTCCACTGCTACAATAAACTTCACAGCCGGTAGCATTTTCGGCGTAGAGACAAAATTCAGGCCCGTCTCCAGCAAACTCTTTTTCGCACCAGTAGCCACTTTCTCAAAACATAAATACTTAGAAATTTAATGCATATCGTACAATTTTGGAGTATAACCATATAATCCAGTTTCGCAAGGCAAAAATACACAACCTTTAGCTGCAATCTACGACACTGGAAAAACACACAGAAAATGTGCAAGATACGATAAAAAAATACGCAAACAATCTCGCATGTGTTTCTTGAAGCCTTCAACTGATACACGACAGAGCTTAAGTCTCATGAATCCTTGATAAATTTAGCAATGCGACCAACGCAAGTATTTGCGTCGCAAATCATACTACTGACCTTACGATTGTTACTCATTGCAAGATAAATCACTGCAGTGGCAAGCTTAAACGGCATGCAACAGCTGGAAAAGGTATAACAGAGCACAAAACTTAAGTGGCGTATGGACTGGTGCAGTCACTCAGGAGAGGAGCTTTGGGTGGGGCATGCCAAGACCAAAGATAAGACAAAACTGCCTGATCAAGAAGCTTTTGTTACAAAAACATCAAACACATCTCACTTGAGAGAAATTTGTGTGGCTGTCACAGAGCTTGTTATAATTATAATGCATTCATGTTCATGCAAGTTGCATCTCAGAATTTTCGAGGTGAGATATGGGGAATGTCACCGCCTGCAGCGCCTACTCAGGCCGACAACAGAATGGTGTGCGACAAGTGTTAATAAAAAAATGTGTGTATAAAGCAGAAACTTACAAACAACAATTACAAATTGCAAATCTACAAAATCACACACAAAAACTTACAAATCTCTCGAGGATTTCTACAACCGTACCTTGGCATGTTTCATAAAGGCCAGCTGATATTTCAGCCGTGGCGCATTTGTGAGATTAAAAATACAAATCACCACTGCAAATCAACGATGGCCTAGCCTATTGTAGAAAAGGTGATCGTAAGCTTAAGGCAATGCCAGTAGCGAAAATGAATTGTGGACACAAAGCTCGCAAAAGACGGAGGCTTGCAGGAATCTCCCGGGACAAAATGAGCAAGTTCTCAGAGGAAGTGAAAGGACCAGGAAGCTCGCAGAACACAACGCTCGGAGGAAGCAACTCAGTGATGGTGTTGATGGGTTTAATAATCTCCAATTCCACGTATAGCCCGTGCAACCAAACGTGCAGCAAACTTATTCCTTTGCGCTATTACCCATCACTATAAGTGACTTTAGCAGCCCCACCAATCCGGTCAAAATCCTGCGCTGTCTTGTGCTCGCGCGTTGAGGGGGTGGGAGGGTACTGATACGAAGGTTGCCATTTTCCGTGATTAGGCCTACGGGCATCCAAGTCACTGCCAGGATGAAATGGCTGTACATACAGGTTATGACATGTCTTAATTTTAACTGTGGTCCTGCTTATGCAAGTGAAAGCAGGTATACTCATCCTATCAAACTGCGGGCATGCGATGACATTCACCTTGACGCCAAACAGGGACAGCTATCGCCAGGTGTGAACGATGCATGGATTTCATGTCTGTGAGTGGAATGTAGGTGTCTACCACGGTGACATAGCACTAGTATTACACTGGTTCATTGAGTCGCTGTTTCGCTGGTTGCATGGCAGTGCAAATATTCTGTTTGCTTTCTTCTGCTTACAACTGTAGGACGTACGGTGAATACAATGGCAAATGTACTTGATTGCTGGTATTGTGGAACCTAATGTTCTGTTCCTTAACAGTTCCGATACATTTCTTTTGTTTTTGTGTACAAACCGGCGGTATTTATGATAATCTATAGCCTAATTTGTTTTTTTCTGCGCCCGTCGGACATGAGCAATGTCAGCTGGCGGGTGAAACACTGGTGGGGAAGGGGCCATCATTGGATTTCCTACTGGTGGAATCCCGTGCGACTCAGCACTGGGCAATGACGTCACTGGTACCTAATGTGTCATTGGCCCCGTCGCTGCTGGCCCCATCGCCTTGGGGTAGCGGAAACATAGGGTAAATGTAACATTCAAAGCGGTTGGAGGCATGGTTATTAAAAATATTAAAAACTCGATTCGAAGCATCAAGTGGGGTAGTGATGTTTCGGT
The DNA here is from genome assembly GCF_011947565.3 of Pollicipes pollicipes. NCBI lineage: Eukaryota > Metazoa > Arthropoda > Thecostraca > Pollicipedomorpha > Pollicipedidae > Pollicipes > Pollicipes pollicipes. The sequence goes on along the minus strand of NW_023597054.1, from coordinate 37,201,369 downwards.
TAGTGTTTATATTATCCCGTAAGCAGGGCGGGTGCCAATTTTTCTAAGTGATTGGGGATGAGCCCAGGACCCAGGTGAAATGCATATTTTGTGATAGGGTGAGGCATCCCCCCCCCGCAACAACTTATTCAGCAACATTACGCCCTTTTGAGGAATTGTGGGACTAACTTCGCCCCAAATACATTTCTCCCCGGCTTTTAGGCCACTTGATTTTGATGTACGGTAGTTATTTTCAAGTTGGTGGCACGGAATAGTCCTTTATTTTAGTAGTACAGTCATCAACCGCAGGTAAAGTCTGAAGAAGGTCCCCGTGATAGTCATATTTTTCTAAGATCTCAAAGATAATTTAAAATTGATCTAATCTTAACACACACACATATATATATATATATATATATATATATATATATATATATATATATGTATATATAATTCTAGTAAGATCAATCTAATAAGATCTAAAAGAAAATTTAAAATTGCCGTCATGCATTCTCGCCGAGGTCTGCCCCCCCCCCCCCCCCCTCTTAAGGAAATCTTGATTGCGCCCCTGCTGTTGGTACGAACTAATGGCAAGAGGGCGCTGAGGCTACCTAAACACAAATGGAAAAAAGTCACTGTGTCTTTTTATGGGGCCACAGTGCCTGACAAGGGATCCTGTGTCAGCAAGGGAATCTGAGTCGGCAACGGGCCCGTTTGCTGGAGAGGGACAGTGACGGGACCTGGAATGTCAGCGGGCCTCTTGCATTGTTCGGGCCCCGACAATAAACGGAGATAGGAAAAAGGGCACTGATAGGGTCCGTATTGATTGACACAATGGAATGGTAACGTGTCGGACAGTGGGCCCAATAACCAACAAAAGACCTTGCTCCATTTTGCCCAGGGGCCCGATTTTGTTAAAAGTGGTCCCTGTGTCATTTAGTAGATCCCAGGTACCTGCAGCAATTTATTGTGCGCCACTGAAAGCCTCTACTCCGAGTCGCACGAACTGCTCCCGTCAGAGGACGGCCGGCGTCATAAAGGAGACCAGTGTTTCCTCAGAGGGCCTCTGAATCGATCATGAGGCCCGGCGCCCGTGTCACCAGAATGTCGCACCATAAGTGTTCTGTGGCCCCCAGCGTTTTACTGACGGCGCCACCTGAACGAAACAAGTATGTGGTGTCAATGTCCATTCCATGGCCCCTTCATGAACACGTCCGTCGGAATAACTGGACAAAACAGAAACGAAAGGAAAGAAAACTTTGGGTCCTCTCAAAACTCAGGAACTTTCACCAGGGGCCTTTCATGAAGCCCTGTGTCACTCCTGCTCCACCAAGATTCTGGGTGCGACCCTGGGCACGTGCACATGGGTGATACGGAAAGCGGCGCCGGAAGAAGCGGGGAACAGCGAAAACAGTGAGCCCATGAGCCTGAGCGTGAGCGTGAGCCTGACTGCATGCATTGACACCAACGTCCCGCTTAGTATGGGCGACGCTATTTAGGTTAGGTTTACTGAATTTACGCCGAACTAATCGCTTGATGACGTAACGTATTTTTAGAGACGGAAAGAAGAACGGATAGCTTTTCTCAGCAAATTTGGCATGCAATGCAGCTGTTGCTAACGGAAACGCAAATATCCAGATCGGAATATGCGTCGTGCGGGGCTGCGCGCCGCTCTCCCTGCGGCAAGACTCCAATGACGTCACGTCAACGTTGGGCGTATGGGGTACTAAAAAGCTGGTCAGGCGTACTTCTCATACGTCCTTGGCAAGGCCGATGATTGGCGGCAACAAGTTACACACGGTGCAGAGTTTTACAACTACAACTCTACAACCCGCGCTGTTTGGATGAAACAGTTGCAAGTTATAGCTAGTAAATTATAAATTACAACTCACAAACACAAACTATTTGTGACAACTCTCTGTGAGAATGACTGCAGGAGATTAGAGATATAGTCTGGTTGATATTTCGGCAACATGCCTTTTTCAAATCAATAGCAGAAGTGAATTCACTTCTGCTATTGTTTTGAGAAATGCATGTTGCCGAAATGTCAACCTAAATATACCTCTATTCTCCCGGTTTTCCCGAGGAATAAGGCCAATGCTACCGTTTTATCTATATATCATTTTGTCTTAATCTAAGGCAGATCGGATTAAGGTAACACATGCTCAAAACATAAAGCATGTTTATGGCTGCCAGCATTATGTTGTTAAGCCAAGCAGTACTGCATTCTGGGTGGCGATGCTGCGACATCATCATGGCACTTAGTCATGGTGCCAACGCTCTGACGGTGCGAAAGCACTGCTCTTTAGGGGCTGGTTTGACGTAAATATTTCCATAACCCAAATGTGTTTCGACTTAGCAAATTCAATGAAGCATTTTCAGCTGGGAAATGGCGTTGGTTTGCACCACAGCCACAACATTATTGCTGAAATGCGTCTCCAGCCTGCCCCCGACAGACAGATGGGGTACCCATTCACCAGTGATTTATCCCAAAGAACTCTAGCCGGAAGGGCTTGGAAGCAGTCTGCGTAAAAGAGTACAACATGTAACAACAATAACAACATAGGACGGAAATGGAGTCAAACCGGCTGGTAGCACCCTGAGACGCGCATTGAGAAGTTGTAATGCACATCCTGTAGCCTAAGGGGGAGTGTTGTCAGGGTGGATGTAGGGTTGTCCTGCCTTTTAGGGGGGTAGTAAGTTGTGCACCACGGGGAAAGGCGGGGTTAAATACAGCGTGCGTCATTTCAGTTCAAGATAGCAGAATTTTCCCGTAAAATGGGCCGATTTTTGGCAAGTTTTGCAATTTTTGCCAGTCATAGAGTCGAGGTCCATATCTCAGCTCAGAAATAGTTTAATAGGGATATCTTAGGGCGATGGGGTATTATTCTATGCGCACCTTTGTTATCTGACCCATCCAGCATTATAGATATGCAAGTTAACGAAGACGAACAGCGAAACTCTTGGCACCTGCCCGCCTCACGTTACCTTTTTTACATTGACTTTCACAATGACTTTCAAATAGATACTGCAGTACGAAGACCTATGCATCATCATTTCCCATTAATTAATTCAATGAAAACAACGCATATGTTATCTATTCATTTAGACATAAATGCCCATTTTACAAAACGCAATACATCAGAAATCCACGCACGTTGGCCTTGACGAGTGTGGCGCGGATGCTGGAGCTAGAAACCGTGTGTTAGTAGGATTTATTTTTGGAATCAGATCCTAGTACTTAATCGTCTTAAGAAGGTTTGAAATGAAAAATTGCATTAACTACTCACATAACATGAAAATAAGGATGAAGGACAGGGCTGCCATCCACTTCAATGGCGAAATCGCCATTTCTAGTCGTGCGCGTAGTGTCTACCAACCTTTTCGTAGTATCAGCCAAAAGCCATACTGCGGGCTACCAAAATTTAGTCCCATAGTGACGTCACGCCGGCATAGCCTTCTCTTGTAGCCTTGATGTTAAGTATGGTGGTCGTTGTCCTGGCAACGGGACGCACAAATTTACGTCACTGCCAAATTACAAAACATGACAAAGGTCACGTGACGGCTTTCAGAAACTGGCTTAATGGGTACTTTATAAAATCGAAAGTACGCCGTAATACTTCGTGTAAGGTTGCACTTTTGCTTTGAGAAACTGGCTACGGATAGGGGTACATCAGCCAAGTTTACTACCCTTCTATCCTTTGCTTGTTGCAATGGTGATGTCGTTGGTGACGAGCCAGACTTAATGTTCGCTGTAAAGGTGACAACTGCCTTGGTTTTCTCTTGTGGACGGTTGCTCAGTGCAGTGTGCTGCTGTTGTCAAGACGAAGATAAGGTGTTAATTTCATCGTTTGCAGTTTTGGGTAAATGTGCGATGTGTCTGGATGTAGAAAATTCACAACATCTGAGGCGTCTTGTCGTCGGTCATCTGGTTCCTCTTCTGTTGTTGGCTCATTTCGGTGGTCGGATTCATTTCTGAGGCATTCCCTCAAAATTTGAATGTTTGTCTTCCTTAAGGTTTTCGTACTCACAATCTGATATTTTTGACCTTTATTTCCAGGACATGAAAATGATTGTCCTCTAGTCCTGCCTTCAAGTCGTCTTTGTATCATTTCATTCTTTTTACCTCGCGACTTAAACAAATGTTGGAAGGGAAAGGTCATATTACGCGTGGCGGTACCTGCGTGGTGGTAGCCAATTCGTTTGAGGAAAATCTGGTACGATAAACATCGAACAACTCTTCTGATGAGGTCAAGTTATGGAGGAGGTATGTAGATGACACGTTTATCGCGTTAAAAGAGCACCGTGTTTCAGAGCTCTTCGAGCACTCGAACAACGCGTGCCCAAGGATCAGATTCACTAAAGAGATTGAGGCGAAATGACTCTCTTGCTTTCCTCGACACTTTAATGTCACGATCAGGAGACCGTACCTTGCACACTTTGTGTTAAGAAAGGCAGCACACATGGATCACAATTTGGACTTGAGGTCACATTGCAACAATTAACACAAAGAGTCAGTGGTTAGATCGCTTGTACAAAGAGCACAAATATTTCATCAAGCCCCGACAAAAAAGGAGCGAAGATAGGTACATTGCACAAGCTTTGAAATTTGATAGCTAACCGAAACGCGTTGGAAAAGTTCAAAAACTTAATCACCAAAGAACACAGAACGCATCAAAAGACAATCGGCCCGACTTGTTATGCGGAGCGAGTATTTCAGGGGATAACGCGGCTTGTAAAATCACACGCACGTGTAGCCCCCAAACCGTGTGCAAACCTTAGAAGTTGCGTGCTTTAGCCCACAGACAAGTCAAACATGGGCCAAAGAACAGGAGTAATATACAGATGCAAGTGTGAGTTCACAAAGGTTTATGTGGAAAGGCATGCAGAAGCTTTAAAACCAGAGGGGTGAACACCAGAGAGCGATAGGAAACGCAAATGTCAAGCACTTTGGCTCATTTAAGCACGTTCTGTGCATAGGTCACTGCATCGTATGGGAGTAAGGGTGCATTTTAGGTTATGAGGCAAACTTGAGAAAAAAAGTAAGATTACGGAGGGTATTTCCATTTCCAGAACGACCAGTGACAAAACTTTTGAGTACAAAATCGCAGTACCGATAGCGAGTGCATATCTAGTGTTTAAATGATAGGGCTAAAGCCGAAACAGAGCTGTGCTTCGTGTAACGTGTAATCCGGGCGCAATAGCTGACTTCGGGTCAAGCCAATTTAACGCGTGCGTCATCTAGTTTAAGTGTCACGATATGCCGCATGCGCCATCTAGTTTAAGTGTCACGATATGCCGCATGCGTCATCTAGTTTAAGTGTCACGATATGCCGCATGCGTCGCTGTCGTATCCATGTCGAAATGTGGCAGACTATGCGCATGTTCAAGGGGCATGCGCGGGTGACAGTTTAATCGATTGTAGTTAAATTCAGAAACATGCAATTAATCGTATCGAGCTGTGAGTGCACAGCATGCGCTTTATTGGAACAATTTTCATTATTTGTCGGCGGTTGAAATGTAGTTTTTATTAATGCGTACCTGAATCTGTTTTCTCATTGTCTGGGCAAGGCTGAGGACGGGACGACGATTATTCCGAAAGATCGCGTTCAATGCATACAATTTGGTTATGCATTAGCTTTTTATATTTACTTTCCCCAGCTCAATGCTACTTTCAAACATGGTCAAACTTCATGTACTTCGTATCGATAGCACTAACACCCACCACGAATGTTACTTCTGTGCGTAACACGTTATTTTGCGTGTCAATTGTAGTTGCAGCAGGATTTGCGTCGGAGCACAATGAGAAAAGGCATGTAATCTGGTCGCTTTGCAGCAAATCTTTGAGGGAGTGGCATCTTTTCGCCCAGAGGCGGCCACCGCCCAAATGTAGACAAGACATCAGCTGGCACAAATGAGTGATAAATCTGCTCGCAACTTCACTCGTTTTTTAAAAGAAAAACGCGTCGCACCTATTTTTCGTTACAAAATTTTTTTGAAAATAATAAATTTCTTAAATGGATGCTACCATCCATAACCTGCTTTTTCCAAACTGATTATACGAGAAACGTCAGCTGACCAAATACAGATGTAAACAAAGCGTCAGCTTACAAGATGAAGTGACGTAGGTGGCATATCTCAAGATGGTTTTTAACAGAAACCATTATTCGGTATTCTAAAGTTATATACGCCAGTTATAGCTAAAGGCTTATACGCCATTTGGTTTGTCCTGGTGATGCAACTTTCTGCAGGCAAGGTATTCCACAAATGGCCATTTTAAACACGGCAGCTGCACAAAGTACGTTCATAGGGTCTTTGTTGTAACTTCGGCTTGCCTTTACCTAGCTCTTCTCTAGCTTTGTTAGAGCCCGGATCTCTGAAATGCCAATGCAGTACGGTAATAAGCTGGGCTCTATGCCTCAACTACTGTCAGGGCTATTACGAGACGGATGCCTGTATGTATGAGGTGTCATGCGGGATGCGGTGGTGGCGTGGCATGGGCATGAATCCAAGACCAGCAGCCCCAGAGCCGGGCGTCCTAACCACTACACCAGCGTAGCATCCCGATCTAGTATGCCAACCATTACACCACAAGAGCTTAATGAACTTATCGCGCTTTCAACCGCTTTTTTTAATGTTTTATGTCGGTGATTGGTAAATGTGGCAGGTGGTTCCCCTGGCTGGGTATATCAATCTTGTGAAGGGCTGTTGGTAATCAGCTACTCAAGCTTTGGATCTCAGTGCGTCACTTCAGATCCCAGTTTGAGTCCTGGTAGATAGACCCAAATTTTCTGCGCCAGCAGATAAGCAATTTTACCAAGTTTGGCCGACCAAAACTGTAGTATATAATAAATCGCAGCCTTTCTCCACACTGATGTATCCAGTCAGAACAAAACCTGAAAAGCTTGACAAATCAGGAAAAGTCTAATAACAAAAGCAGTTTATGCGTGCTGTGGATTTATGAGACTCCGTGGGCGTAACTGTAAGGACGTTTCTCTGGCCCCACCAAAGCTGGAGAAGTTGAAATTACGCAAACGCCACCCACGGTTGTCGAGAGCAATCCTTTGCTGAGAATATGTTAGTAGCGCATTCGTGCCAATTTTTACGGTCAGGCTTTTGACTGCATTGTTGACTTAAACGCCCTGTAGGCTCGAAACTGTTTGTTTTAAATTTTGGAGGTATTCACCGAGCGGTCAGATTCCACGTCGCCCCTCTCCTGCGCTCCGAGGTTAACCTTTCGCCCCAAAATGCTTCCGTTGAACTGGGTTTTCGCGAGCGGAAGGGGACCGGGTTCACTCAACAAGCACTGCTTGGCACATGACGTCGCAGTTTTCATTTTCTTGCTCTTTTACCTGCGAAATAATTAGTCCGAACCGTCTTTAAAATTAAAATGATTTTAATTTCCCTTTGAACTGCCTTGTTTGAAATTTGGCTGTAGAAGGTTGGGGGCAAACTCACTGTTGGAGGGGGGGGGGGGGAAATCAGACATGGGGGGCAGTGGCCCACCAAATACAAATAGACACCCGTGTATGGTCATATAGGAACCTTACTATGAAACACGTTAGCCATAGGCATAACATGAGCAACGCAATTACATAACAAATGTAATGAAAGACCAGTGGCTGTTATTTTGACATTTAACGCAGAAGCAATTGACGTCCGCGTGTTCTTACATGCAGGCGCGAGAGCTTACACTCATGCCCACCCCTTGCTTCCACCGTAAGCGCTACGATCACTAATCACATACTGTGATCACAGATTTGCGGTACGTTCTTCCCACTACACCCCATGACCGTATTGACGGATTTGGTTCAAAGTAGCAGCAGCCGGGTAAGAAAATGCACCCTTTCCTGCGTTGCGTATCTCACCACATATTTGGAGCGTACGTGCACCGCACGGTGCTCGGCGGGAATGCAAGTGGGCGCGGGGAAGACGGACCAATCAGCATTCATCAGTCCTTGTGGCGTTGCGAATCCGGTTCCTCTTCCATTGCGCAGGAATACTGGGCGCATATATATTTTCGTACATGCGTTTCTAGGCAACCCATGTAAACAACGTGAGGAATAGTGCTGACCGATTCCGTTTGGTTCGTCATATTTCACCACATTGCCGGCGCACAAGTCACGTACTGAAACGCATTTCTATAACCTAGGTTGGACTTTGGCATCACAGCATTACTATGGGGCTTGGGGGTGTTTGCATTTTGTGTGGGTCTTTCTTTGGATTTAGTGGTGCTGCTATTGTCTGATCACCCCTCGCGTGGGGCAGCCCTTGCAGTCTGATCATGCTCACAGAGGTAAGTTTTGGGTGTAATCGGGTAGATTGAGTCTGGTTTTACACAGTTATTGTGTGTTATAACATTTGGATTGGCCATGTGTATAACCGCCCGGAGTTCGAAGTGCATACCCAGTAATTTTTCCTTGTATTATATTGTACATTATATTGCAATATACAGTAGTGTTCCTTTTTCTTTACATCTGCTGTTTTGATGGAAAATTGACTATTTTAATTAATC